>NC_081190.1:84655801-84955801 GCF_902713425.1 Acipenser ruthenus
AGAAACCGTCCATGGGACAACTATAACCCGGACACTCCACAAAGCTGGGCTTTATGGAAGAGTGGTGAGAAGAAAGCCATTGCTGAAAAAAACCCATATCAAATCCCATTTGGATTTTGCCAAAAAGCATGTGGGAGACACAGCAAACATGAGGAAAAAGGTTCTCTGGTCTGATGAGACCAAAATTGAACTTTTTGGCCGAAAAACACTATGTGTGTCGCAAAGCCAACACTGCTCATCACCCTGAGAACACCATCCCCACGGTGGAGCATGGTGGTGGCAGCATCATGTTATGGGGATGCTTTTCATCGGCAGGGACTGGGAAACTGGTCAGGATTGAGGGCAAGATGGATGGAGCCAAATACAGGGAAATTCTAGAGGAAAACCTGTTTCAGTCTGCAAGAGACCTGGGACTGGGGCAGAGGTTCACCTTCCAGCAGGACAATGACCCTAAACACAACCAAAGCTACACTGGAGTGGTTTAAAAACAAGAAGCTGAATGTCTTAGAATGGCCCAGTCAAAGCCTAGACCTCAATCCGATTGAGAATCTGTGGCAAGACTTGAAAATTGCTGTTCACCAACGGTCCCCATCCAACTTGACAGAGCTTGAGCAATTTTGCCAAGAAGAATGGGCAGAAATTTCAGGATCCAGATGTGCAAAGCTGGTAGAGACTTACCCAAAAAGACTCACAGCTGTAATTGCTGCCAAAGGTACTTCTACCAAGTATTGACTCAGGGGGGTGAATACTTATGCAACCAACAAATGTCTTTTTTTTTTGTTTAATTAACTTTTGTGTCACAATAAAAAATATTTTGCACCTTCAAAATGTTAAGTATGTTGTGTAAATCAAATGGTAAAAATCCCAATTAAATCCATTTTATTTCCAGGTTGTAACACTACAAAATGTGGAAAAGTCCAAGGGGGGTGAATACTTATGCAAGGCACTGTATTGTCTTGTGGTCTGGATCAGCACGTCTTGTTCACCTGGTAGAGTTAACAGGGCCATGGGAGGATGCTGTGGATGAGGCGTATGAGAGGAAGAAACTGCGGTATGCTCAACTAGCCGCTGAAGCGGAACAGCGAGGATGGAGAGTCCGGGTTTACCCAGTGGAGGTGGGTTGTCGAGGATTTGTGGCACACTCTACAGCCCGGTTTCGCAGAGACGTCGGATTCCGTGGCCAAGAGTTGTGTCACACAGTGAAGAACTTATCTGAAGCAGCAGAGAGGAGCAGCAACTGGCTGTGGTTGAGACGGAAAGATTCTGGCTGGGGATCTCAAGCACAATAGAAAGGAAAGCTGATGTACGGGTAAGTAAGCTGGGCTGAGTTGAGTGGGGGACGGAGGGGGGTGATGCTGAGATGCCAGAATCACTGTCGAGCCCTCTTGAGGTGTCTTGTGCTAGTCAATGAAACACCGAGGATGGAAGGTGCCCACTTGAAGACCCCAGAGATGTACCCTACTTAGCCCAATCCAGATGGTTGTCATGCTGATGCGCTGGGGCGACCGCACTGTGGTTGATCCCCGGAGCCAGCATCACAGCATTTGTGTGTGCTGATGCGCTAGGGAGGCAATAAGCTGATCCCTGGAGCCAGCATTACACTTCAGCCATCAACACCAGGCAGAAGGATATCTACATCATCATATGGAGAAGGATATCTGCATCATCATATGGAAGGATACGCAAATGGATGGAGACACAGATGAATCACATTAGTTTACTGTAATGCTACGTCTTGGTGCTTATCTTGGCGAGAGCCGAGTTCAAATCAGCATGGCGTTTTAACATCTACTGTCGTGTAATGGAAATCAACACTAAACAAGTTTGCGGGGGGAGGGGGGAGTCTCATCTTGATTAAAAAATAAATAAATAAAAGCGCAAGGGGCAATTCAGCCAATGTATTTGTTGTGTGTAAATATACCCTTTCAAGTTTAAAACTTACGCATGAATAAATCAAAATAAATAAAATAATTAAGATGCTTAGGCTTCGTAAAAAAAAAAAAAAAAAAAAAAAAACCTTTCGTACCAATCGCTCAGATTTTGAGCTCCGGCCCTCTTGTTCCTGTTTGGAAGCACACCAAAACAAACCATAATCCGTAGTACCGTGCTAAAACTGGAGATCAGCCATTTCACAACTTTGTTCCGATTCTTTTTTTGTTGCAATTGGTAAGTTAGTACGCAGCTGGGGATGAACCTGAGATAGTACCGTACTAGCTGATACGCAACTTAATACGCAGCTCCGTACTGCACGTTCCGTGCAATTGACCCTCTATGTTTATGGACGTAAACAACAAACTGCCTGTCCTCCAGATAGTGATAAGGAAAGTGAGAAAAATAGCTCTGATGATGAAACATTGGTGCATAGAGATAGTGAACAGTCAGTTTCTTCTAACAATGTATTATTATTAGCATTATTATCATTGGTGCTAATACTTTATTATTTGTAGCAGTTATTATTATTATTATTATTATTATTATTATTATTATTATTATTATTATTATTATTATTATTATTATTTAGTATTAGTGATGCATTACTACTACTACTAAGAAGAAGAAGAAGAAGAAGAAGAAGAAGAAGAAGAAGAAGAAGAAGAAGAAGAAGAATTGTAGTACTTATTATTATATGTGTATTTTCTCCAGCCTTAAAAGTAACGTCCAGTTTATTTATTTGAAAACAAATTCGAATATATGTGATGGCAGTGAGAATGAAGACATCAGCCCTTCCTCACAGGCACAAGACCCAGCAGACATAGCATGTACTCAGTCTCCTCGAAATGACAATGAACAACCTTTAACATCCACAAGTCTTACAGTAAGACAAAAAGAAAAACATTTCAACTGTAGATGATGTTGATTTGAAACGTGTGAAATGGCAAGTTAACAGGTCTGTGCACTTGCTGAGGACTTTGTGGAAGCATATACAGAAATGCATGTTGTAAACGTACAATGTATGTTTAAAACTAGGCTACATGTTCATATTTTGATAATAAAAAAATATAAAAAATATGTGGCCAAATTCATGTTTCTGAGACCTAAATCAATAAACATTAATGTTGTAAAAAAAAAATGTTCTGTTATATTTTTTATCGTATACACCATAGATGGTTAAACCTGACCTCGATATTTCGATAACTTGTCTGCCTCCAGACATGTCCCGTAGCCATAACGTTACGATGTAAACACATACATTAATATCACACAAGCTGTTGGTGCTATGGCAACAGCTGCTTTTGAAGAGGGATTTTTAATCACTTAGCTTACAGTCTATTAAATATATAAATACTTCCCAACTGTTATGTCTGAATGGAAAATGTGTTCTGTTTTCCATACAGGCATGTGTGCAATGTGTCTTGACTTCCCTGATTTCCTAAATTAGATCGAATTTATTTAGCTCCATGTTTTCCTTTTCGCCGTGTATGTTGAAGCTGTCACTACAGCTCGTGGTGCTGGAGTGCAGGAGTGAACTCGGGGCTGCACTACAAAGTACACGATGTAGACTAGAGTTAACACACGTCTGTTTCTTCGGTCATTTCTATTAACAAAAATACTTGGAAAGATTTCGTCTGCACCATGGACAGTCTTAACCCTTCGGAAAACGAACGTATGGAGGCTTGGCTGGATGATCACCTGAACTTTGCTCATTCCTACTTTGTAAGGAAAGCTACAAGGTAAGGTTGTGGACAGTAGAAAAAATACAAAAGGTCAATCAAATTATATACAGTATGTTATGTTGTCACAGTTATCACACACTGGACAATTGTTTTTAAGTACGAGCCATAGAACAGTGTAATGCAATACGTAGCCTACATTCTGCTTCTATATGAATCTACTCGGGAGGAATATAGCATTATTGCATACATACATCAATTCATTATATCATTACAGTGCAGTTTTATTTTGTAAAATAGATCACCCTGTTGGTATGCATTATGTATGCAAGAAGATAGTTTTAATAACTATTATTGATCTGTTTTCTAAACACAACATGACGCTTAGTTGCCAGTTGCAAATATCAGATACATACACAGTAGCCTGTAGTACACGGAGATAATTAATTTTCTTTGCTTTAACTTATTAATAATGTGTCCAATAAAGTAAATGAAGAAAATAAGTAAACAGATTCACAAAAAAATGTAATCAGTATATTTGCGTTTATACCCAACATCAAATATCCTTCTTTATCTTCGATAGTTCTCATCGACCAGTAACTTACTAAAAAAAGAATAATGCTTATCACTACAATACAAGCTAAATTGTAAACACAAGTGGCAGTAACGATTTTGTTTACTGCCATCGCATCGCCCATTTTCTTTGAACTGAAATGTTTATAGCGACACTTTAATAATTGACTTATATTATATTATATTATTAACAATATAAAATATTTTAAAAACTTTTTTAAAACCATTATTATTATTATTATTATTATTATTATTATTATTATTATTATTATTATTATTATTTGGCAAATTGGTTGCTAAGCATATGTGAAAACTATTTACAACCTTTTTTATGTGAATTTTTTCAGTAGCATTTTTTTTCCAAAAGAAGTAATTTACCTGTGTGGAGTAGTGGTTAGGGCTCTGGACTCTTGACCGGAGGGTTATGGGTTCAATCCCCGGTGGAGGACACTGCTGTTGTACCCTTGAGCAAGGTACTTTATCTAGATTGCTCCAGTAAAAACCCAACTGTATAAATGGGTAATTGTATGTAAAAAATAATGTGATATCTTGTAATAATTGTAAGACGCCCTGGATAAGGGCGTCGGTTAAGAAATAAATAATAATAATAATAATATTATGATTTAAAAAAAATAAAAAAAATAATAAAAAATAAAATAAACTTTTCTCCCCTCACTTCTCTCTTAATCGATGTCCCTTACTTTTCACAAGGGATGCTAGAAATCTGTTTACTTTGTATATCACGTTTTTAAATGTTAAAAGCTGATCTAATTTACCTAACCTGGCTTTTTTGTATTTAACATGTTTTGATCAGATGACAATAGAAGGAAAACCATGATTTGTTATAATCTGCAATAAATACACGCAATCTTTAACCATTTGAGACACAGTAACCTACGTTTTTGAGATACTGTAATTCTATTGAAAAAAAAAAAAAAAAAAAACATTACAACCTAGTATAGTACAAAAGTCTGTAAAAAAAAAATGTCCAAGAGTTTACAGGTGGTCACTTATTGAAACCACTGTGACGTTAGAGACCCTCCTAGTCAATCCACTAATAAACACTGAGCCCTATATTTCTGGTGGAGTACAGCAAAACAATTTCTCAGAGCTCAAACATAAGCCCACTTTACATTCTAGGACCCACGCCTGAGACAGCCACAGCTGCCTGCGCGCCACCATCAAGCCTGCCAGGTTTCTGCCCAAGGCTTGCCTTTGGAATACAGGAATCATAATCCTCAAACCACTTTATTATAGCAACTTTATTATAATTCCAATCTTCAGTGGCAATTGTTTCTCTTTTTGACACTTGAGCGTCATTGATTCTTTGCAAACGCTGTAGGTGGATGGTTTTTAATTCATGCACTTTTATCAGTTTGTTGCATTGTTGCCAACCTTAAAGACCTACGTTGTTTTAGAATTGAAAAGATACATGACGTTTATAGTATAATATCTGTTTTTCTTCAATTTAATAAAGCTAAATATTTTCCGTTACCTATGTCTTCACTCTTTACTTCCTTGAAGGAAAGAAAACGCAAGCATAAATAAATCAAACAAACATGACAAATATGTTGCGTTTCTATTAATTGTTTTCCAGGAATAAAATGATTTACATTGCGAATACTGTATGCTTGCAAAGTCTAAGAGGAAAACATTGATTCGCTGTGCTAACAGTCACTTAGGATTCACATTTTAGGGCCCCCCTACTTTTTGTCCCATAATTTGAGCACTGGTTAACATGTATTTAAATGAACTGAAAACCATGCTCTTATAGTCTCCAATTTTAGATTTGAATACATTTTCATGACATTTTAAATAGTTGTTATGGCTACCAAGTTGTTAAAAAAAAAAAAAAAAAAATTATGAAGGCAAAACACTTATGTCCTTGAAGTCACAATGCTTGTTTTCCCCATTAGCAATACATGTAGCAGTGTTCAGTGTTCTCTAATGCAAGCTCTGGTTAAAATAAATGAAGCAGCAATTATGAAATTATGAGAATTAGAAAAGGCCAGAACCAGTTGGAAATAAAAAATAAAAAGTTGCTTTTAACAGGAATGTGAATGAAACATTTGATGGATTGCTGTGGGGAGTGCATGTGTAACTAGTTTACCTTTGCTTCATGCTGTGCAACACCAAAAACGGGTATCTCATTTTGACAACCAGGTGGTCTTCGTATCCCGGTGCTTTTGCACTGGAAAGTGTTCAGAGCCAAATATAGTAAAAATGTTGACATATAGAAGGGTGGTCTTGAAAGCCAGAGGTTCCTTAAATAACAGAAACACAATTTAGTTAGTGTTCTTGTAGCTTTGTATATGAGTTTTAACAAGTAAAAAAAAAGTCTTATTAAATAGTTGTGTTCATTTTTCTTTTAGAATCAGTCATCTATATGTTATACTTATCTGAACATTAACATAAATAGCTAATAGGTATTTATGTGTATAACATATATAATTCTGTATTTTTGGATCTTTAAGAAAGTAGTATTAATGTACATATCTTTCTTGGTTTTACTTTGTTGGGCAGCCAAAAATGCTTACCACACAGCAATTTATTTTCTTCTTCATATTTTATTTGCATTTCTGATATTTCAGTTTGGTCTCAGGTGGCTTCTATAACAGGTTGACGTCTGTTAGCACAGTTCTGGGCAACATTATGAGTTCCTTCGGGTTGGACAGAGATGTTAACTTTATTTTGTTGACCAGGGGCCCGTTTTCCAAAGCAACTTGAACCTTACCAGCATCATCAAACCACGTTTACAAACTGCAGTGTTTCCCAAACACCATCGTCACTCCAGTTGCTCTTCAACGACTACTTGAGTTCACGAGTGATCAGGCATGATCTTGACATGTTTGTGGAGGTTGCAATGCACTGTGGGAACGTAAAGACAGAACTTAGTAAGGAATGCTATACTGAGGATAGTTGCTTTGAATCGTCAGCAACACCACAGAAACCCTCATAGTTGGCTCTTTCAATACAGTTCACGTAAGCGAAATCCTGCCATTTTTTGCGAACCTCTTTGCCTCACGGAGGACCAGTGTTTAACGCTGTTACTTTAATTGCAATTTCCTACGTATTCTTTTTCGTTTGATTCGTTATGTTATTTTTTAGTTTACAGAATAATATATCCTTGTTTATTTCCACCTCATTTGGGGTCAATATATATTTTTTCACTTCTTTTGCTGCATTTTCAACCAGTGGTGCATTTCTCGCTTGATTTACAAGAAGACTATGATTTATATTTAGGCTACTCCATGAATTAGTTTCAAAAGTGTTTCCCAACAAAGCCCTGAAGAAGCTATTCAAAGCTTAACGATGCACGTGAACATCACAAACAAGCTGCACTATCACGGGGGGTTTTGGGAAACCCACATCAAGACAGACTGGAAGCAGCCGCACATTCATCGTGACAGTGATCGTGAACTCCCAAGTTCTTCTGTTATCCGGAAATGAGCCCCAGATCCTGTAACATCTCCTCACAGCCGTACAGTTGGGATAAGGCTTGGAGACTTGGAGACTATAGTTTTTGAGTAGACTATACAAAAACAAGACATACAATGAAAGTGATTCAGAGGATTACAGAGATAATTCTTCAAATTGTCCCCGGAATTTGATGCATTTTGACCCATGTAAAACTAACCAAATTGGCACTGCCTACCCCCTCCAGGCGTTCAACGCTTGGAATGTGCATTTCTAAAATCTAGAAAAGTATAGTATGATGACGTAATGATAACACTAAATTTATAGAAAAAGAATGTTCCATTCTGGGTGTCAAAAGTTGTTGTAAATATAGCCAATGTTAAATAAGTAAAAAACGTAATCACTCAAATGTTGACGATTTATTAGGACTTTTCCCACGTATTTTCTTAGAGCTCTCTTTTGATTATTTACACAGGAAAGTACCCACTGAAGCTGAGCCTCATTTACAAAGAGGTCCTGTGGTGAGGGGAAAAGCACTTTTGTACATACCAAATTGGGAGAAAATTGGGGGGAAAATAATGATTGGAAACACTAAATAAAACAATCGTATTTCAATTCAAGGTATTAAAAAGTATTTTCATCCAAAACCATCCATCATGCAACAGTAGTGAGTGACAATGCTAGATATTTATTTAGGATATTTATTTATTTGTTCTCTATACTGTTGGTGTGCATATACTGTACCTTAAAAAAAAAAAAAAAAATCTTCGGACCATTGGCCAACGTTTTTAGCCAAATCGATGGTTGCTTCACTTCATTTATATAAAAATTCCAACGTAATCCATGCCTATGAATATAGTGCATATACATTTAAACAGTTACATGGAGTGTTCTATAATGTACTGTACAGTATCTAGTATAACTATTGCTTTGTATGACTAAAATACAAATTATACATTTAATTTAACTATTAAACTGCCTCTGTATCATACTCCACATGGTGAACTTGATAACTGCATTGACTATAACCTTTCTCTTAATGTATACTTCTTACAGGATTATGAGGAGCCTCTGTATGTGCCTACACTGATATACAATATCATTTTCAGGACTTGAGGGGCTGTTTCTGGGACCACATGACAATGCTTTAGCAAACAGAAATATTAGCATATGTTTTCTAGTCATGCAGAGGTTTCTGTATTTGTTTCAGTCTTTAAAAATGAAATTGCTTCTGGATCGAGGTGTTGTGGCTTGCTGTCTTGGTTACTCAGGGGGTTAGATTTCTTTGAAATCAGCGCTAGTTAACTAGCTCTCACATGAGTTCTTATAATGATTGCTTCAGCATGAGAGTGACATGTTGATTTGGTTTAATTCACACCTGTGCCTTGTGGTTTACAATGCAGGTGCTGAATAGCTTTGTTTGTTCAGTTCCCACCCCCTCCCCCTTTGCCTTAGTCTGCTAATCACTTAAAATATAGCTTAGATCTTAGATAAACTCTACTCACAAATAGGTTATACATACGTAAATGTATTTAAAATGTTCTGATCATTGTAGTTTGTGTCATCATATTGGTTCTGCAAAATATACATTTTAAGTCAGTAGATAAAATAGTTTTATTGACATCAAATAAACAACATAGAACCACAATATGGAGAGCCCAGAGGGACTCACCTGGTACGACTGTGTGATATGCAGGGTGAGTCATACAATCAGGGGAGAGCCGGTTGCGTCCCAGATGTGCTAAGTTGTTGATCGTGGCTGGTGAGTGTTGCATTGGCCCAGATACAAACACGGAAAGGTAAAATCGGCAGGGGCCGCTTCACCTCACTGTGGAATTGGAAAATTCTAAATTGGGATTTCAAATGGGGGTAAAATAATTGGACATACAAAATGACATAAAAAGTCATGTTGTATTCAATTGTAATGGCCTCGCCATCCCACCAAGTTTTCTAAATTCAGTTGAAACTGATTTGAAGGTTATGCGCCAGTTTCTGTTTCACCCAAAAAAACAAGTAGGTCAGATTACTAAGTAATTTAAATGTCAATTTAATGCTGCAGGCCTGTTCTGAATATGTATGATATTTATAAAGCCAGCAGTGTATTATTCCTAGACTAAATGAACTATATACTGTAAACAAGCCTACATTAAAAAGATGCTGTAGGTATAGATGTAGTAAGGTCAAAACTGTCTGAAAGGTAGAGGAGAAGCATGTCTCTTTAAAATGCCTCTACATGTAGCACTGTTGTACAGATGTTAAAGGATACACTACAGTATGTTTTGTAAGTAAAGTACCACTTGTCAAAAATAATAGTGACACATTCAGAAGTTAAAGTATTTAACTCAAAATACAATATGCAATATTAATATCTGAAGCCGTTATTCGTTCAAGGTTGCATTTTTGTACGTAGAGATTTGTTCTTTACAATGTTGCAATTTCCTGACAAAAGGTCTGTGTTAGAAGCATTGCTCATTAATACGATTCAAGGCCTTAGCCAGCAATGAAAAACCACTGAGGCACTTATGTATAATAAGTTACAGTGTCTATTGGGGGCAAGCCCCCAAACCCCTACCTAAAATGACCTAATACTATTCACTACCTGGGTCCTCTAAACTATTGTATATAATTGTTAACATTTGCATAAACTGGATCCGCTAAACTGCAGTTTACAAGCTGCTCCCACCAGCGGTTTAGAATTTGAATATTAATAAACTGAGTTCACTAAACTGCGGACTACCAAGGGAATTTATTATTCCTTATTATTAGGCTGATGTGTAGTTCTTTTTAAGCAACATTATTACTTTGCCTCACAACAAAAGTCGCTTGTAGTCCTTGGTTGTTTCAAAGACATTCGAACATGTTTAACAGCTATGGTGGTTTGAACTGAGGCATATGGTGTCGCTGTAATCTGCAATGACAGTAAAGGATTTTGAAGAGCACAGAGGTTATAGATATCAGTGGGACTTTTAATGTATGCATACAACGAGGGATGAAATGCATTTTATTTTGCAGCAAAGCAAAATAATTATTAGTATGATTTCAACGAGGCCCGCGCTGGCTACGGCCTTGCTGTTCATATTATTCTTTGTAATGTTTAACCAGTTCTTATTACTTTTAGAAGCAATAATCTGTGTACTGTATGAAAATTATAAATAGCAGTATATACATTTTTCTTTTAGTTTCTGATTTCTAAGTCATCAGCCCGAAGTGATTTGTCATGGTTGCGTTTGACTGGGCCAGCAGAAATAGTACAATTGTTCATCTAAATTAAATTAATGAATTTGAGTCAAGAGCAGGCAAAGTAGTGTACTATCCGCTTCTGTATAATGAAGATACTTTGTATACAAGCTGAATTTTATTGAAATAATGCAGAGCTTTCAATTAAAGTTTTTGGCTTGTGGATAGGTCACTTCTCCCATTATGGCACTTTTCTTGTGCTACAGTACATAAAATATTTATCACTTTATGATACTTTGCAGGCTTGGAATGTTATGCATTTTGACTCTTTAAATAATGTTTTTTAAATAAATAATTTAATTATTTCAGGTGCATGATTCTAAATACAGGCATGTGAATTCCCATTGAGGGTCTGCGGACTCTAAAAAAACTTGAAGGTTCCAGAGGAAATTTTGGGGGTCCCAATAAAATACATAGTCCTTTATGGTAGACAAATCTTTGTTTTTCTTCATTTATTACAGTGTTGACAGTTTTTTTTAACAATAAAAAAACAAACACTAAAAGCCACAAACAGAATGCTTTTTATGTCTGAAAGAACAAAGAACAAGAAAGCATAGCGATATAATCCACAAAGGCAAATACTATAAAGATCAAAGAACAACCAAGCATTCTACTCTACCAGGCATCCCCCACTGCTCATACAATAAAGGAGACCAAATGCTCCAGTCAAATTCATAAATCATAATACATTTTTTTGGTCTTACTTAAAAGACTGCTTATATTTTTCTACTGTTCCCCAAACTAACTAACTAACCTGCTTATTCAAAGCATGCTCTGCTCTCCATGCTGTAACTCTAAGCTCTAGGAAAGTGGGAAGTGGAGTCTGTATTGCAATGCGCCGACTATGATGGTGTCTGTGGTGTTTCTTTTTTTTTTTTTTTTACATATTTAATACAATCTGCTAGTAGTAGGGAGATTTAAATTACAGCAGTTCTTTCTTTTTCTCTATAAATCTAGCTACAGTAATTTGGGGAAAAAAACTAAAGGTACCCAACATTAGAACTACCATTAATTGTAAGCTTGTATTTACATCTTAACAGGATAACTGAGATGAAGAATGTCACGATAAAATACAGGCCGCAAGTAATGTAATTATTTGCTGAGTCGTTGTCATATTGTGTGTGTGGCATTCTCACTGTCTGTGTGTTTTGTACAGTAAAATAAGCTATGGTAACAATTGGTGTCTCTTGAATATAATTTATTGCCAGTGCCAGTGAGTATATAATATGACATTGCGAGTCATTGTGAGTTTACGAAAACCAAAAATGAATGAAAACATTCTGCAGCAAAAATACTTCCTACAGTCCTTTCTTAGAGCTTCTGAATTTATCTTCCATGGGTCTTCCTCCCCTTATTCTTTAAAAAAAAGCCTCTGCTTCCCAATACCATCTGTCTGCCACACCTTCGCCTCCCCTCTTCCACAATCCTCGAGTCGCCACTACTGGCTACAGGATTTTGTTTTAAGTACACATACAATAATACATATTGTCATGACAGTGGAACTGCATTGTAGTAAATATGCTGTATTCCTTTGGTAATGTCAAGTACATGTAGGACCTTGGGTAGTTGGCTCCAATTCAGGACTACCATATGTCTCTTCCATTTTAGGCCTTAATTTTTGGCAAGCTAAAGGAGAAGTTGATGAATTGACATTCAGACTTATTTCAACTTTAAACAGTTACAGCGATGAGGTGACATTCAATTTGTAGGTGAAAGCGGGTAAATACCTAACTGGGCACTGTAGAAAATCAAAAAATAAATAAATACAAATGCTCATATATGAATATATTTGCATGTAAGTGGATGTCAAATGCACCTGGGCCCAGCTTTGAGTCCACTTGAATGAATAAACATAAAAATATATAGGAGCCGTCAAATATACTGGGATTAGAAAAATAAACCGTAGCTAGGTAGTATTGGAGGACTATCAATCAAAACACAGGTTCGCAAATCATAGACAGGACACAATATGTCATAGTTAAAGTCATGTGATTGCTCTGCTGGCTGATGTGTGATACTAGCCAACAGATGGTAAAAATTCAGTAGTTAAAAAAATGACATGCTTTTGTGATATTAATTTGTTTAGTGTGTTTATAGATTTTTTTCTCTTATTAGTTGTATTGCATGCATTTGTAAACAGAGATGCAGACATGTTATTTTTTTATAAAAACATTTCATACTAACTTTTGTACTTGATAACATGAATTTAAAAATCCAATTGATGCCTATGATTAATATGTTTTTGTGTCTAATTTGAAGCTATTGATATGTTTCAAAATTAACTAAATCAAATTATTAATCAAATTGATTAATCTTGTTACATAATTGATTTATTAAATGTTTGGCTATACTGTTACTTGATTGATTACTGTCTTATTCACAGTCATCTTAAAATAACATTAGAATATGTTTTGTTGGGAAAAAACGGTCATTTTAACTGATTAAAATTTTGCTGATGTATTTATTTTCAAGTTTTTCTTTAGGTTGTGCTACACGTTTTTTTCTTTTTCTTTTTTTTTTGTGGGGGGTCTACTTCACAGTCTTGCACTAAGTCCCAGTAAAGCCTAGTGATGGCATGGCCTATACTTCTAATTTTGTAATTACAGCTTCACAGGGTATGTGTGTGTACTACTGACGAGACTTGTTCTTTATTTTGCAGGGATATGGTAAATGCGTGGTTTGCTGAGAGAGTTCATTCCATCCCAGCCCACAAAGAAGGAACCAAACTGCCAGCAGAACCCAGCCCCATCCACCAAACAGCCCAACCAGAGAATACCACACCAGGGACCCCCATCAGGAAAATATCAGCTTCAGAGTTTGACAGGCCACTGAGGCCCATTGTTGTCAAGGACTCTGAGGGTGCCTTCACTTTCGTCTGTGATTCAGAAAAGGTACAGATGCCTTTGAAACCACAGATACTTGGGGCAGGAGAAGGACAGGTGAGCAATCAGTGCACCAGGCTCCTGGAACTGGTGAAGGACATTTCCACCCACTTGGATGTCACAGCACTCTGCCACAAAATCTTCCTTCACATAAACGAACTCATAGATGCTGACCGCTACTCGCTCTTCTTGGTCTGTGAAGACAGCTCCAATGAGAAATTCCTCATCAGCAGGCTGTTTGATGTGGCAGAGGACTCCACGCTAGAGGAAGCTTCAAACAACTGCATACGGCTGGAGTGGAACAAGGGCATTGTGGGCCATGTGGCAGCAACTGGACAGCCATTAAATATAAGAAATGCCTATGAGGTACACCCAACACTATATTTATGGGGTGGTAGTAAAGAAGAACACTTTGCAATTCCACTGTGAAAAAATCACTGTAGAACAATTAAACTTGGAGGAACCAATTAATGGCCAATAGAATTCTAGACCCTTAACCACAAGGACCCGGTAGTGCATTTTCGTAGCATAAACAATAGGCGATAGGATGATAGATGGCATCAAAGAAATTGATTAGTTTTTCTTCCACACACAGCATCAGTGGTCCATTGAACATGTTATGTTTTTAAAATCTTCACTAGTAATCTTGAATTTAGTCCTCAGCAACACCATTTTTGTTTGTACTCCTGCATCGTAATACATTTGAGGGCTTGTTTAACTTTTGTTCAGCACTTGCACATGTATGCACTTTAAATGAACATCGCTAACTCTTCCACATTTGGCCATTTCTCAATGAAAGGGTATTTAAGGACACAATTTTCTACTAACAAGTCACACTTAACTCAAATGTGTATGATTATTTAGCCAGTTAAACACCATGAAAAAAAGTAGCTAGTTTTGAAGGAACCAGTTTTCTGTCTTTATTAAATATGGTTACCTTATTCCAGTTCTGTTTTGCTAATCCATGGACTGGGAATATCACTTTAGTGTCACTATAGCAGCTTCAGTAGGGCAATAAAAAAAACACACACAAACACACATTCTGGTAGTTTTCATAGGGGAGGTGTTTTTTATGAGCGTCTCTCATTATGCTGATAACAATAGCAGTGCCATTTATAAAAGACTTATCAGATCTGCTGTCAATTAACAGTAGACTGTAAGCTGTTTTTGATGGAAATTAACATGGTGGTGCTTACCTGCACGGGATTCTGCAGGGTTCACTTTCTTTGAGCCTATTAAGGATTGCTGGATTTGTGTAGCTCTTTGTATCTGCCGGAGATGGGACTCAAACTCATTTAACTGATGACCTTTCACTGCTGTCACATAGTAACGGTTTTCAAAGATTTTAAATGAAGTCCAGGGGTCGGGAGTTAAAAAGCCGAGATTTTAATTTTTGTTTTCTTTTGATGTGTTTTAGCCATAGAAGATTCATTGAATTTATTTCAAGCTAGAGTTTATAGTAGATAAACTGAAGTCTTGGAGACATAGAGCAGTTAAAAAAGCACTACAGCACTACACTACAGCTATGATTGAAAATTGAAACTTAATCTTGAGAAAATAGAAACCAATATTTGCATGGCACCCCCAAGAAAAAGCACTAGTTCTAAGTCAATTTGTATATGCCTGTAAGCACAACATATGAATGTTGTCCAGAATTTTTTTTTTAAACTGAAATCTGAAACTAAATTGTTAAAGGTTCCTAAAACAGAACAATGATAAATGGTGTGTCTTTTGATACACATTTGTATATATAGCAAATAGGATTTTAAATGTTTTTGTATGTATTTGTAATGCCATTCATCTTCCAGGATCCTAGATTCAATGCTGGAGTCGACCAAATTACAGGTTACAAGACCCAAAGTATTCTGTGCATGCCGATAAAGAACCACAGGGAAGAGGTAAATCAATTAATTTCCTAATAATGGACACATTTATAGACAGAAGCCAACATCAGTTAAGAACAGTTTTATATCAAAATGCATTCAATTTATCAAAAAAAAAAATACATCTTTAAATAGATGATGATGTTTTGTTATAAAAAAATAATAACATGTTCTAATATTATTATAATATATATTTATTACGTGTTTCATTTAAATAACCACCTATAGTGGACTCACTAAACTAAAGTGTTATTTTAGATGCAGCTAAAAATTGTGTACGGTTAGTATAGTAATATCGCCTAGCTCTTTATTTCAGTATAATACTGTATTCAAATCTAATGCATAATGCAATGGAGTTCTAGTTTGGTATGCGATGTATGTTTTAAATAAGAAAAAGATGACAAGTGAAATTCCTGCCACTGTATGTAGTGAGTTTAAGCAATCATAGCTCATGCTCAAAGTATAATATGCTCTTTTGTATGAACTGCTGTCTTGACTTCAGCCTATGCTTTTAGATTTTCTTTGTTCTTATGTTCATCAGGTCGTGGGTGTTGCTCAGGCTATAAACAAGAAATGTGGAAAGAATGGCGCATTTACAGAACAAGATGAAAAGGTGAAACAGTGTTCTTTTTTCACTGGTTTCAAGTTGAAATGAATACGGAATCCTTGTTTGCTAGAAAAACAATTCCACAGTGAGAATTCCTAGCTTGCGGCATAATTCTAAATTTAGTAGTTTATCTTCATAGTACAATATATATATATATATATATATATATATATATATATATATATATATATATATATATATATTGTTTGCAAGGGCTAATAAGTTACTAGGTTGTGTGTAGGGCATAGGCGTCTAACTTTGTTGAAAAGTGGGGGGGGGGGCAAACTGAAGGACTAACTACTGAGTGTAGTGAGGCCATTTTTTTTTTTTAAAGAGTAAGAAGTTCTAAGAAACCAAGCGTACCTGGCTGTTCAATCTTTGTCAAGTTATGGTTTTAGCAGGGGTGAAACAAGGACTGCAACTTTAGTGTTGTTTTTTTATACTCAAATAAGCTTACCTGACTTGAAAAATGTCTTAAACGATGGAAGCATATTCCTGCACTGTACTTGGTTTGATTTAATGAGTAGTACACTAAAAACTTCAACATGGAAGGTAAACATGAATTTCAATAAAGAACAACAACAAGTTTTTAATTAAATAAATATTGTAGCCTACTTCACTCAAGTGAAAACAGACATCTGTTATTTTGAAATACCACTGCTTCAGATTATTACTGCTGCGTAATAACAGAAACAACATTTTATTTAGGGTTGATGTTGAACTTAACTTGTTCATGGCCCTCCAGGAACATTAACCTGCTAACTTCCCTTATTTAAAAAAAACTTAATAATGGCCTGATTCTCTCACCTTTTTTTCAATGAATAGAATTTAATTAATACAGAATAAAAACTAAACTAACAACTACCTAGACTATATTTGACTAATCATTTGTGTAGTCTCCACTTAACTGCCCAGCAGATTTTCTTTCAGTCATTCCATCCTATTAGCTTTAACTATTGAATACAGGGCGGACCAGGGGTCAAACCAATGTTCGTATAGCGTGCGTTTTATTGTGGTTTTCTATCAATGGGGCCCTTCTGGCGTCCTCTGAATGTCTTTCCATTGTTTATTTCATTTTAAACAGTTTATAGGTAAAACCATAACAAAACATAGAATAGCCAGAACCACTCAGCTTTACTTTGAGATCCTTTTGCCCAAACTGCACGTGATAACACTCTTTATATAAAAATAAGATGACCTACACACAATGTATTCGTCACATCTACACTTTCCTACCTTTTTCAGTAACAAATGATCACTGTCATCATGCTCTGTCTTTTGGCAGGTACATTTATTTTTGTCTCCGCATATTCCTGAAGCGTCTCCTAGCAACCGTATGGAGCTTTACTGATATAAGTGAAAGTCTTGTGGCTTCAAAAGTCAGAACCCTCCATATTGTACCACTGGGATTGATTTTGCATACTGGTCTAGCCCAATAATATATCTGTCCAGCATCCAAAATAAAAGCAAATGGTCTGGTGGGGGAAACTACATAAATCCAAAACAGAGACATCTCTTTGAACATGATATACTGGCCTGTTTACTGGAAAAGAAGAAATGTTCTATGAACACCAGATTGTCAGATCTGAGCTATGTACAGTATAAACAGAATCTGATTTTGGAAAATAGTGCTGAAAAACAGCAGGTCTATTGTAAAGTCTAGTATTATGAACATAGACCAGGTTGCTTGATCGTTAGCTTTTAAATCATAATGAAATATTAGGATATTAGGAATGCTAGATAAAATTAATGGTATTGTATCTTGAAAAGAAGAGAATGATCAGTAAACCTGCACCAGACGAAGTGCAGGGATTTAGATGAAAGCTGTTTTAGTGATTAATGTCTCCCCATCTTGAAACTTAAAATAATTCCATTCTAGTGATTTTTTCCGTTAGGAGTTGACACATTTTTGATTAAGTACATCAATCAAAACACTATATTGGTAACAGCCAAGGTAAATGCATCCGCTAGATGGGATATTCTGTGATTTACAACTGCATTTTAAATTCCTCACTGAATAGAAAGCAGACTTTTTATATTTAGAGAACAATACTAAATATATATCATTAGAAGCTAATACTTTTGGTTCCAGAAAGCTCTAATAAGAAAATTAAAAGTGGCATCATGTTTTTTTTTATTTTTTTTTGTTTGTTTTTAACTGCTGGTCCTTACCAAAGTCGAAGATACTGTGTGTAACTGGTTTCGTTTGAAAACAGCAACCCTGTTTTTACCATGCTGTCACTGTGGTTTATTACACTTTGTAATAGATTACTGTGATGTGTTAGTTCATACAATTGGTAAAACTTAAGAATATTAACACTGTAGTACTATTCTATCAACTTAGTGAATATTATCGCACCTACAAGTAATAACAAAATGTCAAAACACCATTCTGTCAAATCTAATCACTCTTTGTTATCTACTTTTCTAGGACTTTTCAGCCTATCTGGCATTTTGTGGAATTGTTCTTCACAATGCCCAGCTGTATGAGACTTCACGGCTTGAAAACAGACGCAATCAGGTATTATCTATGGGGTAAAAGGGAAGCTGCAATGCTATTTGGAAATGACATCTATTAGAGATCCATGTGTGTGCATCTCTGTTTGACACATAAGTAAAAGTCATCACCTGTGATGAACTTGCTATTAGGAGAAAAACACTTGAGATTAAAGCTAATGGTAGGTGGTGTCACATAAACTTGAAATGATGCATCAAAAACTTGTCAAACCTGAAGATTCGCTATAAACGAACTGACGTGCTATGCAGTGCATAACTTTGTTTTGCTTCGGGCGCAGCATTTCAATTGGATGCGACCATGAAGACCCTTATATAAAAGTTCACTACAGTAAAGTATAGTAAAAGTACATGTAACTGCAAATTCAAGGTAAACTCCATTAGGGAAAAAAGAAAGTATCAGAGAGGTTCATGAAGCAAAAGACCAGACTCAAGGAATGTTAAGTGAAAAAGAAAATTACTATGGAAACAGGAAGGGACAAGAAACATAGAAAGAACTAAAATGAATGCCCTGCTACTAATGTTCACTAAAGTTATATATTAAGTATTAATAATGTGGTTGAACTGTTTGTCTGTCAGTACTTTTACATTCTTTCCTTTTCCCTGTCGTCTCTGCACTAGGTGTTGCTTGACTTAGCCAGTCTCATTTTCGAAGAGCAACAGTCCCTTGAAGTGATACTGAAAAAGATTGCAGCTACAATACTGTCCTTCATGCAAGCTCAGAGGTGTACCATATTCATAGCAGACGGAGACATTTCAGTAAGTCTTACATTCTGAAAGCTGAAGATTAGACAACTTCATCAAGCTGCATCCACACTGGACAGAGCAACGCGAGCGACGCGAGCGAAGTCGCCAAATGTCAATCCACACCAGACGCGACTTGGAAACGATCCAAAAGACTGGAAATAAATACATGACCCCGCCCATGCATTTCTAGTGGACATACAGACGTGCTCAAATTTATTGGTACCCCTCCACAAAAAACAAAGAATGCACAATTTTCTCTGAAATAACTTGAAACTGACAAAAGTAATTGGCATCCACCATTGTTTATTCCATATTTAATAGAAATCAGACTTTGCTTTTGATTTTTTATTCAACATAATATTGTAAATAAGAAAACAAATGAAAATGGCATGGACAAAAATGATGGGACTGCTAACCTAATATTTTGTTGCACAACCTTTAGAGGCAATCACTGCAATCAAACGTTTTCTGTAGCTCTCAATGAGACTTCTGCACTTGTTAACAGGTAGTTTGGCCCACTCTTCCTGAGCAAACTGCTCCAGCTGTCTCAGGTTTGATGGGTGCCTTCTCCAGACTGCAAGTTTCAGCTCTTTCCGTAGATGTTCGATAGGATTCAGATCAGGACTCATAGAAGGCCACTTCAGAATAGTCCAATGTTTTGTTCTTATCCATTCTTGGGTGCTTTTAGCTGTGTGTTTTGGGTCATTATCCTGTTGGAGGACCCATGACCTGCGACTGAGACAGAGCTTTCTGACACTGGGCAGTACGTTTCGCTCCAGAATGCCTTGATAGTCTTGAGATTTCATTGTGCCCTGCACAGATTCAAGGCACCCTGCGCCAGGCGCAGCAAAGCAGCCCCAAAACATAACCGAGCCTCCTCCATGTTTCACTGTAGGTATGGTGTTCTTTTCTTTGAAAGCTTCATTTTTTCGTCTGTGAACATAGAGCTGATGTGACTTGCCAAAAAGCTCCAGTTTTGACTCATCTGTCCAAAGGATATTCTCCCAGAAGGATTGTGGCTTGTCAATATGCATTTCAGCAAATTCCAGTCTGGCTTTTTTATGTTTTTCTTTCAAAAGTGGAGTCTTCCTGGGTCTTCTTCCATGGAGCCCACTTTCACTCAAAAAGCGACGGATGATGCGATCAGAAACTGACATACCTTCACCTTGGAGTTCAGCTTGTATCTCTTTGGCAGTTATCCTTGGTTCTTTTTCTACCATTCGCACTATCCTTCTGTTCACTCTGGGGTCGATTTTCCTCTTGCGGCCGCGCCCAGGGAGGTTGGCTACAGTTCCATGGACCTTAAACTTCTTAATAATATTTGCAACTGTTGTCACCGGAACATCAAGCTGCTTGGAGATGGTCTTGTAGCCTTTACCTTTACCATGCTTGTCTATTATTTTCTTTCTGATCTCCTCAGACAACTCTCTCCTTTGCTTTCTCTGGTCCATGTTCAGTGTGGTGCACACAATGATACCAACAGCACAGTGACTACTTTTCTCCATTTAAATAGGCTGAATGACTGATTACAAGATTGGAGACATGTACTAATTAAAAAAACTAATTGGTTTGAAATATCACTATAATCCAATTATTTATTATCTTTTCTAAGGGGTACCAACAAATGTGTCCAGGCCATTTTAGAATATCTTTGTAGAATAAGCAATAATTCATCTCTTTTCACAGCTTCTTTGCTTTATTCTATGACATACCAAAGGCATGCAAGTATACATGATAAAATAGCTTTTAATTTAATCACTTTTCAGGAGGAATGAAGCATTATTTCAATGAGCTGTAAGGGTACCAACAAATTTGAGCACGTCTGTACCAGAGATTGGCTGTCCCATTACAAAACAGGTCTTGTTTTCATAAAAGGTTACCACCCTGACCTCCGGCAACTCCGTTGTAAAATAAAGGTTGGACTTGTAAAATCTATAGATCAGAGTTATTGAACACCCCTATATATCCGACAGTTTTATTGTTATCATTATTGTTAGTAATAATTGTACAGTTGTAGTCGTAGTATTTTTTTTTTTTTTTTTCGTGGTACCAGTCGTTTTAGTAGTCCGATTTGAAGCCCAGTACATCTCCGGCTGTCAGAAGACAGCTGGACAATAGTAGTATAATTGAACTGATATTTTCAACAAAATTATTTTATTGTTATACATTTATATATACAACTTACTGCAACCTCAATTGTGTTTCTTTAGAAATTCATTCTTTTATCCTTTTTGTTTATTAACTTTAAGTATTTTAAAGTGCAACATTATTATTATTATTATTATTATTATTATTATTATTATTATTATTATTATTATTATTATTACGTTGTTGTTGTTGTTAAGCACTACATAATCACCATCTTCATTCGTCGTCTTCTTCTTATAATCCGTGTTACTATGCGCAGGTCACCACTTACCTTGTATTACTACTGATGCTGTTCTGCAAATCTATTTTTCTACTATATCGTAAATGCTATTGAAGACTGTGATGCATCAGATCATGGGTGAGTGCTTGAGCCGTCTCTTACTTAATTTACTTATGAAAAATTATATTATCTATGCATTCAGACATTCTATCAGTAATCTAAAAGCACATATCCCTGAATTTGACATGAAGCATTGTGTTCAGATTTGTTATTATTACTATTAATTTATTTGGCAGACACCCTTATCCAGGGCGACAGAGGTAACAAATTATTACAGTATAATAAAAGCAAGCACAAGTTAAGCAAAGTCTGGTTATAGTAAGATACATTTACAAATAAGGTGCGGTTGCATTAAAGACAATCACAGTTAAGAGCCAATAGAGCTTGTGCAAGAAGTGCAAAAGCATTTAAGTGCAGGTGGAAATAGTGCACATATTCTAAACAATCAGAGCAGGTACCAATGCAGGCAGATGTTTTGAGGCATGACGTGTTTTGAGGCGTGTGTTTGACGTGTGTCAGGGGTGTTAACCTTGCTTCTGATTGGTCAGTTTCATTCCAGTCGCACGACCAAAAAATAAATAAATAGAAACAGTTTCTATTTTAGCGACGCAAAATGTTCTCAAAGCGACGTTGCTCGCTGCTGGTGTGGAAACTCCCATCTGACTGCAGTGACTTCTAAATGATTCGCTCACATCGATCGTGTCGCTCACTGTTGGTGTGGATACTCCCATCTGACTGCAGTGACTTCTAAATGATTCGCTCACATCGATCGTGTCGCTCACTGTTGGTGTGGATACTCCCATCTGACTGCAGTGACTTCTAAATGATTCGCTCACGTCGCTCGACTTGCTTGCATCCAGTGTGGATATGGCTTTATCTTTACATGTTCTCAAATATAATCTTTGCAATAGCAGTAATATTGCTTCTAATTCAGTGCACATTTAAGTGCATCTTGCTGTTCGTAGTGCTGTGAAAGTATCAGTAGTTCTATTACATGTCTGTCTAATGGTAAATGAACACAAAAGAGAGGTAGCACAAAATGTGCAGGTTGAATACACTGGGTAATAGAGAGTAATAACATAAGGGTGGTGTTCAACTTCTTTTTCAATAACATACTTTCCCCTCTATGTATTCTTATTGAAATTAAATGACTAGACTAAATTGCATTTCAGAACTCATTTTCCAGTGTCTTTCATATGGAATACGAGGAGCTTGGTGAATCTGCAAAAGTTCAAAAAAGGTAAAATAAAAACATAAAGAATCTTGATTATTTTCAATCATTGCACACATTTACCTCATTAAAGACTTCCTTTTCAGTTGCTACTGATCCCACCACCCCCCTAATACGATAAGGAAAGTGCAGGATAAAACATGTAGATGAAATGCATTGTTGTGACCTGGGTACCAGAACAATATGAAGATGGGTAAGGGAAGCCTGAAACAGAATAATAAACTCTTTGTTCTAGAACGTCCCTGAAGGTCCAGGTAACAAGTGTTCTTACTGGACCCAGCACTAAGGTAATGAGGTCACTTGTTTCACTCCCACTTACTGAAACCTGTTGCAGGGACACCTAGGTTATCTTGTTTACAGTAAAAGGTCACTTGTTTTAAATGGGATAGAATATAAAACAGGGTGTGAAAAGAATTTCATTAGTAAAATGTACAATGTATTGGCAATACAACCGATAGCCTTGTGTAGTAGTAACATATCAATTAGATTTCTATCTGAAAGGAGTTCTAAACTACAATCCCATAAAAAATCTAAAAAGATGTCACCTTTCCTACTAAACAAGGCACACAGTTTAGGCTGTAAATTTACATTTAAAAGATTCAAGTTTAAACATTTATAAACTGTTATACAGGGACAGCACAACTAAACCACCCTGCTCGTTTAGTGTTTTAAAATAAGTCCACATAGTTTTGTTAAAAAGGTAACGCAATGTATCATCGCTAAAAAATTTCTAAAAACTCGGGAGTCCATATATGAGAAAGAACAGATTGTGTTGAACAGGAGTAGACTGGATAACTTAGTATTGTTTTGCTGCCAGAAAAATAAATTATTCTTTATTTAAATTATATAAAAATGTGAGGTGGGATGCCAGCCCAATATCTTTCTGTTTCGCAGGCCATAAAGCATATCTTTCCAGGGCTTGTACTGAATATCTTTTCTGCTCAGATTTGAAGCAAAGTCTTTTTTGGCTGTTGCTTCAATTGAGTCAGCCATAATGAATTGCTTACAGAGACCATAACACCTTTCTTGTATCTTAGTGACCACCTCCAGTTGTATTTGTTTTGCACATCGGATGTTAATATGTAGTATTCTTTTATTTTTTAATAGTTCAACTTTCAATATCATTTTCAATTATCTAATGAGAAATGTATCATTTTTAATGTATTTTATTATCAAAATCTCTTTTTTTCTCTGTGGCTTAATGTAATGTGCAGCTGAAACATGCAAGTGCTCTGTAAACATGTGTAATAGTTTCTCTCAAATCTGTGCTGGCAGCTCTTACACTCTGCTCAGTGGGACTGAAATCTCAATGTGCCCAAAATCCGTGCCTAAAAAACACCCAGACAAAAATAACCATTTTTTTTTAAAGAATTAATTATCAGACCATGTCTGCTTGTATTCTTTTGTAGTTAGATAAATTTAAACATTCTGTTTTGGTCAGTCTCTATGATATGTTTTCTTTTTTTTTTTTAATTCAAACTTGGTGTTTTCCCTCACATCCCTATGTAAATAGATAATGGTGAATAATTACAAAATGAAATGCAGCTATTTTTTATGTTACTATACCAGGGACTGTGATGTAAGCAAAATCAACTACATGTACGCACAATATGTGAAAAATACCATGGGCCCCCTTAATGTTGGCGACATCACTAAAGACGAGAGGTTTCCCGGGACGGTAAGTAAACACTGAAGAATCAATTGCCTTGCATTTTTGTTATTGTTTTTGAAGATATTAAGGCTCTTACAGATTCCTGTAGTTTTAACCCTCTTGTTATTTACTTGACAGAATGAAAATGCAGAAAATTCAAACAAGCAAATAAAAAGTTTGCTCTGCACCCCAATTAAAAATGGGAAGAAGGATAAAGTTATAGGTATTTCAACATTTTATTCCAATATTTTGGTGCTGAACTGCATGCAAGTCTTCTTTTATGTGCTTGTTACACTTTACCTTTCTTTGTGACTCTATGTGATGTGTATCTCACTGGCAAGTGAACTTGCTGACCTAGGCACTACCACATGGGGTGTGTGGTGAGGCATGCAGGCACCGCAATTACAAATCTGTATGCAGATTTTTGTGATGAGAAAGAGCACTAAGAAGAAACTGTATACTCCAGGACGGCTACATGGATGATTCTGAAATAATAGAGAAGTGCAGACTTTCTAGAGAATGTATTCTTGAGCTGTGTGAAACAATGATCTTGAACATTGAAATAAGCCTCTTTCTGTCTGTACCCAGACATTGGCTGCATCATTCATACAAAATAAGTGAAAGTGCACACCCATGTTTCCTCAGATTTGCAAATGCTGCGACTGGTTTGTCAGACCATCGGAAAACATTTGCAAAAATGACCTACGACCGTTTTCTAAACTCTCGCAAACCTCTGCGAATTGAGCATTTTAAATTGAGTTGGTAAAATTAAAAGAGAATGTGATGCATGAAATATAGCTATATATTCTGTTGTCTGTTTGTTTATATATATATATATATATATATATATATATATATATATATATATATATATAGCCTTATTGCCTGCTTGATATGTCTGCCTGCTTAATTTTGTTGTTTTCTTTTTCTGTGTAAAACTAAAGACTTCTTAGTCTTGCAGTAGATACATGTTTGTTTTTTTACTCCTTTTAGGTGTCAGATATAAAAATCTTTTTTTTAGCTTTTCTCATATTTTATTGTTAAGTTGGATATTTTTCAAACGTTGATAAAATATTCTTAATTTATATTCCATCTCTCTTAATTGAAATGTAATTCTTGAGAAGTAATATCATACGTAAATAAATATGTACATCTCCTAAGTAGTCATAATATCCACGGAAATTGGAGCATTTTACATGGAAAAAATCAGGAGAATGCCAATTTTAATTTCAGCTTCCCACCCACACATATATACATTTTGAATATTTTTTTATCTGATGCCTACGAACATACTGTTCTGTTTTATGACTGTAATTGCACACTTAAGTTTGATAACCTATTTATCCTTTTTTATATTACATATTTTAAGGTTGTTTTATATCTTTACTACTGAATATTTATGGAATTGACTAAAAGCTCAAAGCCAATAATGTTTGATATTTATACAAGTATCACTTGTGTGTGTGAGGGTTACATTAAATGTATTGTTTCAAACATGATTTATTTGAATTGCTTTACCTTTCTTACAGTTAAATATATAAATTGACAAATAGAAAATCTACAAAGGACAACATTTGTTCTTTAATACAAACATATTTGTAGGCCCATTGTTACCTACTGCAATACGTGTATTCATAGATAACCAATTCCCAAACATTTGTGTAACCTATAAACACACTATTGTTTGATTCTTGGATTTAATCAATCAATTCCAATGCCGTTAGAGTATTAATGGTAGAATCTCCATGCATTCTTGCTTCAGCGTTGTAACAGATAAAGGTTTAGAAATACTGTGTTGCTTTGCTTTGCTTTTTTAACAGCTCTATAAAATGTCCTTTGTGTTGTGGTGCTATGCTCAATTTCACAGAAAAAGCTGAATCTTTCTGCAGGTGTTTGTCAGCTTGTGAATAAAATGGATGAAGTCACTGGGAAAATCAAAGCATTTAATAGAAATGATGAACAGTTCTTAGAGGCCTTTGCTATATTCTGTGGGCTGGGGATCCAGAACACCCAGATGTATGAAACGGTGGACAGAGCGATGGCCAAACAAGTTGTGACACTTGAGGTGAGTGGGTCTGTTTACTTTCTGACAAGAAGGTCAATGGATATCATAAAAGAACCCTTCAAAAACCTTAAAGCCTTGTTAATATATTTGGCAGGCTTACACAATTATGAAGAGCTCATTATCCTGTTGAATGTGATGAAACTCATGTATGGATGATACTATAACAATTTCTCGAAAGTACAAAAATCAAAAACATGGTGACCTACAATACTCATTCCTGAGTTGTGGCTTGTGATTGCTTGGACAAATAAAGGTCTGAAATCTTTGCATTTGTGTTACATAGTTATTTAACAAAGTTTGAATGTAGATCACATATCCTTAAATGTACATATTATACATCAAGCTTTAGCTTGATTACCTGCCATTGTGTGGTGATGAAACATAATACAGACATTCTTTACCACTAGTCCTTGAGGTTCTCAGAATGTATTACTAGTTCTTTCTACTTTCTGGCCTTTGAAACAGATTTCACTGAAAGGTATTGACTTTTGTCTCTTTTGAGGTAATGTGTATGAAGGTGTTGCAGCATTGGTACATTTATTAGAGAGGAATACAATAATTTGAAATTACAGAGAATTGCTACTTTCTTCAAATAAGTACAGTACACCCTTGCTATGATGAACCTGTTGGGGTCCAAGCCTTTTTGTTCGTTATATCGAGGGGTTCCTTATAGCAAAAGGACACTCAAAATGAATGATAAACTGTTGGAGTAAGTTAATGAGATGAGATTGTGAATAAAAGAGCTACATGTACCTGTTTGTCTCATGTATGCAGTATTCTGCCTTTACTTTATCCTGTTTGTTAAATAATTAAACGCTGAACATTTATTCAAAATCAGTCTGACATGAATCATTTCAAAGTACACCAAATCTTAATCCACCAGCAAGAATCCCAAACTGAGTTTTTATTCCAAATCATACAAGCATGAAAAGTTTGACATAAAAAGTTAATCAGATCCTCAAGTTTTTTTTTTTTTTTTTTTTTAATCAATTTTGCTTTACCGCCTGGTTGCTTAACAAGCCAAAAAAGTGTTTTTTGACAACCTATATTCAGGACAGAGACATGCCTGCGTTACTCCTTTTTTCAAACGATCAATACAGTTTCCAGCTTTGTTGCAACATAAAATTATTTTTGTTTTGGAGGCATAGTTAAGCAGCGAGCATTTTTTATTAAGACAAAAGAGTTGACTTCACTGCGGAGGTGGCATCCCATGCATACAGACGGGGATGTTGATAGTGTGTGTTTATATTATCTTTTTTGTTTTTTTATTCAGGGTCCAGGGGCCAGGTTCATTATAGCCGAAGCTTCGTTATAATGAAGGGCGTTATGGCAAGGGTGTACTGTATCTTCTTTAATTTTCTTTAATGTTTTATTCCTCTTAAGGAATAAGTTTGCCTTTGCATTTGCACTTAATTTAAAACAGGTAGACTCAAATTGAACAAAGCAGATATACGCATTTATGTTTCTAAATTTTGCACCAATTCTACCATGTTTGCTAAAATGTACTATAGTGCATCACAATTAGCTGGGTTTTCCTTTTTCAGCCTTATCTATGTCTGTTTCCTTTTGTCTTATAAAACTTTGGGCCCAATTGAAACACAAACATTTGCACAGGATTATTATTATTATTATTATTATTATTATTATTATTATTATTATTATTATTATTATTATTATTATTATTTATTTATTAGCAGACACCCTTATCCAGGGCGACTTACAGTCGTAAACAAAAATACATTTCAAGAATCACAGTACAAGTATTAATACAATTAAGAGCAAGGTAAAATACAATGACAATGACTTTGTTTCTAGCAAGTACAAGTATGACAAAATACGATTCAATAACGGAGCAGATAACAGTGTCAGTGATAGTTACATCAGGATATCATTAAATACAAAACACTACAGATTAAATAACTCTTGTGAAAGATTACAGTACTCTAAAGTACAGGATTAAATGCAGTAAAATAGGGAGCAGATAAGAGCAAGTAAAGTGCATTTAAGGAAGAGTGTTAAGTGTCCAGAGGGAAAAAAGAGGAGTTCTACAGGTGCTGTCTGAAGAGGTGAGTCTTGAGGAGGTGCCGGAAGGTGGTCAGGGACTGGGCAGTCCTGACATCTGTAGGAAAGTCATTCCACCACTGCGGGGTGAGGGTGGAGAAGGAGCGGGCTCTGGAGGCAGGGAAGCGTAGAGGAGGTACAGCCAGGTGACCAGATGTCCCGATAAAATCGGGATCGTCACGATAGCGTTGTCCCGCGTCCCAATCGAGGTACTATTGGGACGCCATTTGTCCCGATTGTTAGAGTAAATGTTGAAAACCCAGGCGTAAAATGTGACATTTTTTTCTCTTTAGGGCATTTCGTATATGTGGCTGCTGTACTGTCTCGAGGTACAACAGCACACTGCTGGTTTAGGGCGTGTTGTTTGAGTGAGTTGTTTGCATTGCATCTATGCGGCTATCCAATCACGTTAACCTGTAGTCATATGATGTGGTATGCGTCATGTGTTTTTCTTGGTGTGTGCTCCTGTGTGTCCGGTTTTACTGCAAGGATTGTTTTATTGGTGATGTGTCATGATAACTGGTGTTGTTGACGAGCCTGTCACTAAAAAGCAAAAAAGACCGAACAAGTACCAAGTACCGAACGTAGTGGGCGGAAAAAATGGATTCAATCATATGCCCATGGTCAAGTCATCCAGTCAGAATTAGGGTTATAATTAGGATTTCACTGACATTTCGCAGACCTGTTTAAACATTAAATACACCTAGAGCACTTCAGAGCACTATAAAAGCCTAAAAATAGTGGTACTCGCTTCCTTACTAAAACAGAGTGCTGTAATTTGTTAAAAGGCAAGCATGCCAACAGTTGCTGCCGACATTCTCTGTCTGGTGTGGATTTGCCCATACATTGAGACTGCACGTCTGCATCCACTGAATTGGTTGGAAGTATAAGGCAAAGCTTTGCCAAGTTATACAGATGTGGACATCAATTAGAAACAGTCCCAAAACTCAGTTACCCAAAGGTATCTGGCATTCTTTAATAAAGTCCATATATGCAGCACGTTCGTTGTTATGTTATTTGTCCCATCCAGGAATTTATTTTATCAGTACCGAGTCAAAACAAAGAAAACGTGCCTATTCGGGTTCTAACTGCTTTTAAAAAGTAAACAGCAGGTTGTTTGAACCCAGGTAGCTGTGCTTGGTTGTATCTGTAGTGCTGATTTAACTTGGATACAACCAAGACAGGAATACTTTTTTGTATGCGCTAACTTTCCAGTTCGTTTTCTGAAAGCTGTTGTTTGTTTTACGTTCTGTTCAGTAGCCTCTATCTTATTTTCTTGAAGTCACATTACAAGATGTGCAAAACAATATATAAATTCAGTTATGTACTAATCCGATACATCATTTGGAAAGCTGAAGTATTTAGATTTCAAAAAACGTGGATATTATTGAATAGTTTTATAAAACAGCAGTAACATCTAACCAGGATCCCTCCATTTGCCATCTGTACTTCATACATTGCCTTCTGTGTGACAGATGAGGTATAGCATACATTGTTATAAATGCAGTTTTCTAATCCAATACATCATTCGAAAGGCTGAAGTCTAGATTTCTACTACGGCTATTATTTGTATACAACACCATTACGAAAGATCATTAACATCTAACAGAAAGTAACCCTCAGTTTGCTGACATGACTTCACAAGGAAAAGCTATAGTGCAGTTGTAGTCCCGTTTTAATGTTTTGTTTAGTTTTCTGTCTGTGTCTTTTTATCATATTTGTGTTTTTGTGACCAGGGGTTGTTAATTTCAAAGATAATGTAGTTGGTACAGAGACCCTGAGAAGTTTACGTTTTCAGTCCATTCCTATATCCTTACTGCCATCCATAGCTGTTATTCATTGTCTTTCAGACATTTTAATGGCAGTGGTGGGTAGATTGAGTATTTTATTGATGTAGGTGGTAGGTTAATATTTCTGAAAGTTCACTCCAACCAACACTGGACCACCCAGGTTTAAACATGAGACCTCCAGTAATATTGTTTTATAAATTGAAAACCCTGTTCTCCCGCTGTCCCCTGTAGTCTGCTCGGCCTCAAGCTGTCACAGTCAGAGTGCTGGATGACGGCAGCACTCCATGGCAGCTGACAGGCACCGGTGCTCACGCAGACAGAGGGTCGACTTCTGTTGTTTACGGAGCAGTCTGAACTGTGAAGAAAAAATGAAGTTACAAGAACAGACTTTCCTTCTGAGACAGTGTCGCACACTGGGCTCAGCAATGTTTTGCCTCTTGAACATGAAAGTTATTTTACGGTTAGTGGTGGGGTATACTGACTGTCCGTTATTAGCAATACACCCAGAGACATGTTGTTATAATATAGCCAACCCAAACATGTTTCACATGTCTCCTGTGTATGTATTGGATTGATTCTTTTGGCTTATCATAAAAATAACTCATAAAGATAGAGCCCACGTTTCCCAAATGTTCTGGAAGTCTTTCTTCCTCATGGGAAAGAGATCCTGAAACGTGTCAGTCATGGATAATCAAATTAATATACTTTTGAAACATCTCCCACTAAATCCTGCCCAACACGCTTCTGTCTCATCTTTGTCCCATTAGACCCTCTTGAACTTCTTACTTCTCCCAATCTCAGCTTCTCCGGTTGGCTCACTGCTCCCACTACACCTCCCTGGATTCACTTGTTCCCCGTCAGCACTAGGTTACCTCACCTGTCTCTTCTCCAGGCCAGAAGCAAGTTACCATTTTGGCTCCAGTAGGCTCAGCTAGCCGCACGCTCCCGCAGTGTCAGGGCACCCACAATTCTGCACTTTTGAAGATATTTCAAACATCCTGTTTGCCCTTTGCTAGCCAGCTCCTTCTGTGGATACAGAGGGTCCCTGGACCCCCTTTTGGTGGTTGACAGTCCATCTAGTCCTGTCATCTCAAAGAACTGCTCCTGCCCCAACTAAAATGTATCTTCCTGTCACAATGTCCCCCCAATCAAAAGAAGATGAGCCATGAACCAAAAATTATCATTAATTAGGGAATTTTCCCAGAGTGCAGGAATCAGGGTTTGGACCACCAGAGGTTTTCCTGTCAGGTTTCTTAGAAAGTAGAATATGAACTGGAGATGGAATAGTATTATCCGGGATTTGCTTCAGGGGTCAATGAGATCCTTGGGCAGACTGTCTCATCATGCTATGGTACTTTAATCTATTACATATATCAAAGTTGTGCCTCGTTCTTTGAAGACGCAGCAAAGAGAGTCCAGTCAGAACCACTAATGTATATGAATTTGATTGAAAATTACCATAAAACAAGTATGAGTCAGTAACGGGCAGCGTTGTCTAATACATTGCTGTTACAGATTCTGTCCCATCAGTGAGATGAGTTAAAAGCTCTATAACCACAAATGCAGACAAGCCCAGCTGTTTTGCATTGTGGTTAAAAATTGCTGGTTCATGCCAAACCTCTGCCCTATTACATATGTACACAGGTCATTATGATAGAAGTACAGTGATACTTTCATTAGGTGGTGAACACCCTTGTAAAGCTTTCTGCAGTTTACAAGGAAAAGCATATTCTGGTAAACCACACAGAAGTATGGTAAAGCATGGTAAAACAAAACTAACAATAAACAAATGAAGTGTTTACTTCAGTCTGTAATTTACCACTATTATTTTCGTCCACTGGGGATTAAATCCCCTGCAAAGGGGGTATAGTGGAGGCGGTCATATGTCTGTACTTTGTCACACTTCATACAAATCTGGAGATTGCTTATCCAATTAGCATGAAACTTGGTATTCACATTATTTAACTTAAGTACTAGATTGTGGATATATATATATATATATATATATATATATATATATATATATATATATATATATATATATATATAGGCAGGTGTATGTCTGTCTGTTCACCCATCTGTCTGTATGTCACACTTACATTTTTTCATATATTCTGATTAAACATTTAAATGCTAATTCTCGATCTATACTATTCTGTACATGTTGTTGATATATGCCGGGCTCATCAACTTTTTCATTAAATACTTGTTTCAATACAGAATAAACACCAAATAATGATTAGTGATTTAAAAAAGTGATTTCCCCATGCTTTGGAAATGTTCCTCAGTGTTAGAAGGGGTATAGGTAAATGCCTAGTTAAAAACCCTCCTCGCAGCAGACGTGGCGAGTGAAGCGAGAATATATTTCAAAATTTGCTCACTGACTTCATATCACAGCTGGTGTTGCTGTTCCTATGGATATCAGTATATTCCAGATTTGTTTTGCTCACTTTCAATGCTTGATGTGAGGAGGGCTTAACCGGTAAGGTGCACAATGACCCTGTCAATTTACAACAGTACACTTTTTTAAGGCCACTCATGTGTGTCTGTTTTTTTGTAGAACACTGCTGCATCTAGTTTATTGCCTTTTTGTCTGTTATATTGCAGGTTCTCTCATATCACGCTTCAGCTTCCGAGGAGGAAACCAGGGAGCTGCAGGTAACAGCGGTAAAATCAGCTTTATTAACTTTTCTAGCATAGATAATCATAAATCATATCTGCCTACATGTTACAGATATTTGCTCATTTTATTCCGACTGCAGGTTTAGATGCATTGTGTACAGTGTAGCACTGATGGCTTAGCAATGGTTGGAAAAATAGCTATGAGTAAGATAGTAAGAGGGGCAAACATTTATCCTCAATGAGAATGCCACAACTCATTTTATTGTATCACCCAAGTAAGGTATTACTTTGATCAGTAGCTATTAGAACACAGCCAGATAAGCTATGAAATATGGCTATAACAAAAACACTGTTTAAAAATATTTCAAGGACTAGGACTTCTGTAATAGCATCTCAATAGTACCACACTCTTCAATAAGAATAGGCAAACCTTGCCCTGTAAAAAAACAGACACCTAACCTTACACAACAATCCAAGTTCTGTTTTCTAAAATAGAATGTAAGTTGTTTGCCAGTGTGAGTGTGAGATGTGGTTCCTGGCACTGTCTCCGGTGCTTTCAAACATGTAGTTGTTGAAAAGTCTGGGAAATGACTCAAACCTTACATACAGTATATGCACATATTAACATTCTTACTAACTTGCATACAAACACAAAGACAGTCATGCATCACCATTACAGAGTTGTTTTGATTTCAGGATTGCATTATGAGTCATAACGTGGGGGAGTAATAATGAAACCCTTTGTCTCTTATGTAACATGACCTTGCACAGCTTGGACTTGTTGTAACTAAGCAGTGAAAGGACATATGATAAGGACATTACAGGCAATTAGCCCTGCTACCAAAGCACAGCATGTCTTTCTAGTTTCAAGATGCAGTGTGAAAGTACAGCTTTCAAAATTGTTGAAATGTTGCGTGCTTTGGAAGTCTGCTAAGAGTTAGTTCTGTATGTGCTGTCACATAAATCCACTTGAAGGCTGTTTTGACTGATTGCATATGTATACAGTATGTGCAGCGTCTGGAGAATGTATCTCAAAGCCTGGAGCTCACAAGCTTCAATGGATGTCATAGATATATGATTCACATGTTGCCTTATTATATGCTGATCTTTGATCAACGGAAATTAGTTTAAATCCTGCATAGGCTAGGTTATGGTGACCCACTTTTAGTCAAGCTATTGAAGGGTTGTGAATCTTTATCCATGTTCATGGACCTGTGCATCATCGTTTCTTCAGATATTAAATTTCACACCATGGTAACCAACTTTTTTATGTTACTGACACTTGTAATGTGTTATTTATATCTATGGTGAAGTGTATGTAATGATTTCATACTGGAAACAAAATCTGTAGGTGTGAACTAAAACTACTCAGCAGGGGTGACCGTAGCAACCATGAAGGACTATTATACACAATTTCAGCAGTTCCCTTCATTCTTGTGTGAACAGAGGCGCCCAGGTAATTCCTACTCTTATGTTCTGTAAATGACCATGAATGGCCATAAAATGTCAGACCCTGTAAATTCCCTTTGGTTCCAGCAGTGCATTGGGAAGCAGATGGCAGACCCCACTCCCCTTCTTTGGTTACGCCACCATTTGTTTTCCTTTTCCTTTTTGTTCAGGGCATCATAAGTCTCCCTGGAGACATCAAAAGAACAAAATGAGTACATGCTTTTTCTCTGTGTGGTTATAGATGGGTAGTGTGGTAGAGAATAGTGTGATGGTACATTACACTGTCACTTATATATATATATATATATATATATATATATATATATATATATATATATATATATATATGTATATATATAACTGTATGCTGCATTAGGCGCCATTAAACCTCTGCGCACCATCTGTCTCTTTGACCTGTCTGTGCTGAGTCTAGGTAATAGAATGCTGGATATTGTCATATGAGTCGTTAGGATGGGTGAACAAAACACATACTATTTCTGTCAGTTAAGGGGCAGATTTCTCATGTTTTTCTTTGACGCTTTTGTGAGAGATTGGGTGCAGAGGAAACAAACAGGCTCAGAATTCCAAAGAAGACACACATAAAGTATGAAACCTGTTTGCCCCTGCACAGTATGTCACGCAGTCAGCCAAAAGGCATGTTTCACTTTATGCTTGAAGAAGTAGATGGCATCTTCAGCCTCTGGTATAGCAAAATAGAATAACAAATTCAATTAATGGTTTTTATTAAAAATAGAAAGGCCATGAAACCACATTTATTTATTTTTTTCATTAGTCATCCTCCACATAGAGAAAAAAATAGCTTGAAGGTAATCAAAATGGGCATTTCTACCACCTTCAGACCACTCTTCTTTTTTATTTACACAGTATTCAGTACTTAACCTGGAACCCTTTTCTCCATCTCATGTGGTTTATGACCCACACAGTGTTATTGGTATACTACACTTACAGATATGACATTTCAATATATTGAAATATGTAACAGCTATTTTAAAGCCTAGGGCATTACAGCGTGGCTTTTCTTCAGACAGCTGTTTTGACACATCGTCAACATGCAAATATGTTTTTGTTTTCAGTAACTAGTTTCCTTTGGGCCTTCCTCTGCCTATATCAGAAGCTATGTATAAATGCATATGCTATTGCTGCAATCAGCTTACTTGCTGCAGCTGAATGCTACTTATACAGATTAAGACAGCATTGCATCAATTTTAGACTCGCATTTCCCTACACCCCATGTAGCTGAAAACTACACTGAGACTGACCACATAATATAATAAAAGGCACAATTTTCAGATGCAAAGCAGTTGCACAGACTGAAGCACAAGGCTGTATAAGGAGTGGGTCACACAAGTAAACTATTATCTGTATAACATATGTATAGATTTAAACTGAATTTGCATTGAGCAGGCTAAACCGTCCCCAAGCTAACTCTAAAAAAATATTATTACCTGAATGATTTTAAAGCTGTTTGGTGCTGCTCTTGATTCCTTCTTCAGACTCCTTGTTTTCTCTTCAAAGGCTGCCAAGGTGCCCTCAGCACAGTCCCTCAAGCTGCTTGACTTCAGCTTCAGCGACTTTGAGCTATCAGACATGGAAACAACCCTGGCCACAATCCGGATGTTTATGGACCTTAACCTTGTGCAAAATTTCCAGATGAAGTATGAGGTACGAGCAATTAAAGAACACATCAACCCTGCCAAAGTAAACCCCTAATAAAGACGCTGTATTACTTCCTGATTTTTGAGTTTGGTGTCTGATTAAAAACTCTTGTGGTATTTAAAAGGATAATTCATTGAAGGTACAGCCAAGTACCCCTTTCAAATAAGGATAGGCTTGTATTAGAGACGTTCTCCACTCAAAAGGTTTGGGGTTAAGATGAAACTGAATTAATCTGCTGTCTCATCTGAACTGCTGCTGAGCCTTTGAAGGTATATTAAAAATGTAATGACAACCACAAAGGACACAGTATTTAGTTACTAAATAATTCTGCTTTGAGAATACGAGTTACCGGAACTCTGAGTAACTTAATAAACTGTAAGAGAAACTAGTCATTCAGACCCATTAATTAAGAAATGTGCGTGATTCAGACTGAATTATCTATTGTTCCTGGTAATGTGTTCTCATATAATAACCCTATTTTATACTTGCTTAACCTAATATAAAGTGACTTGAAGAGGTAGTGTAATTATTTACCAAAGATCACAACTGCTGCTAAGACTCATCAACACACATCTGTTCATCATCCTCACATTCTATTGTAAATGTGTCATACACTGCTCTGTACATTCAAATAATCTACTGTGGATGTCATTAATGGGGACCTACTTGTTATGATACCAACACTTTTAATGTGTAACTTACATCTTTGGCAGAGGATATTTATATTACTGGCATACCTTGCATTGCTTGCTTTTGCTTGTGTGTGCAAGTATCGCAAAGTTCGAAAACTATAAATTGAAACCGTTTATAAAAATTACAGCATGTTCTGTATTGTTTGAGTCACATCCTTCAGGTCCCATTTGCATATTGTTGTGTACCATGGTAATATTTAGTACAAAGAGGAAGTTTTCAAAGAAAACGATAGTATTTTGGAAACAATTTCAAATGTTGGTAATCTATAAAAGTTGAAATAAAGCGATAGACTCTAAAGAAATAGTACTGGCAGAACAGGCATTATAAAGTTACTGACCCAGCCTTTTGTCAGCATTGCAATATCTACGTGTGTGATGACTGTACTCCACTATTTAACTTTACCCGGGACATTGATTGTTTGACTGCTAAATGATATAGGCTTGTATTCCTAGCTCTAAGATTAATGGAGTATGTTTTCATCTTTCCTGGCAGGGTCTTTGTCAGTGGGTTCTCAGTGTGAAAAAGAATTACCGAAAGAATATTGCTTATCACAATTGGAGACATGCATTCAACACATCACAGTGTATGTTTGCTGTTCTTAAATCTGGAAGGATTCAGGTATGTTTTGTATGTTTTTTAAAGCATGACGCACTACCGTTTCTCCAAAAAGAATAAAAAAAACTGTTGATGTGCTCCTAAGTTCTCTGGATTTCGTAGCACAACCTTGACACCCTGGATTTGATTATAGTTTTAACTGTGATTGTGACGCTTACTGTCAGAACCATAGCAGAACATAGAAGTAGTAACAACTCTCTTCCTCTTTGTTACTACTTCTTACATATATTTGATTTTTTACGAAGGTTTTTACAGAATCTAGAATGAGCTGTCATGTGTGAAGGCACATGAAAATTAGATGTTAAATCTCACTTACCTTCCCTGTGTGACCCAGTTCACTGCAGTGCTGTAGGGCACAACATTAAACAAGATACAGGATTGAAACAAAAACATGCAGATCAAAGTGCATTAAACAGGCTAGTACTGCTAGGCACTGGTGATTTATAGACCATTGTGACAGCTGCCAATATTTCATTATGCACAAGTGGAAATCTCATGTATTTTATCATGTTGTATATTTATGCTAGTAATTGGAAGCAGCATTTTTTCTTCCTTTTTTCATATTTAGAATAAGCTAAATGATCTGGAGATGTTAGCCTTGATGATAGCAACATTATGCCATGACCTGGATCACAGAGGAGTAAATAACTCCTACATACAAAGGTAATATAGAATCAACACCCTTATGAATTTGCCACAAGTGGTTTTCCCTTAGCCACTCTGATCTCAATTGGTGAATACCAGCTTTTATTTATCACACTGCTGCGCTGTGTAATTCAAATGTATTGTGGGTTAAGAGAAAAATGCCATTGGAATTCATATTGTAATGTAATTTCCATATGATAAAAGTCATGCTATACAAAGAAATTACTGATGGTTGAACCACACTAATATCAGTGACCACTCCACTATATATTATAATGTGAAATTAGATGCTAATATTAATATCTTATACAGTACCATTGACCTGTTTACTTATGTGCAAATCCTAATACAGTGCTACAGCGTTGTTAAGGACAAATATATATATATATATATAATGCTAAAGACAGATTTTATGTTTCTTTTCTTAAATATGTCTCCAATTACAAGATTTCTTATGATGAGTTGCGGGAGGACAACTGTGAGGACAGCTGTGGAAGATAGCATTACAATTCAGCTCACAGTTATATTGGACTGACTTCCAGATGCCTTTCATTAATTAATAATGAGCACTTCTTATCACTGCATAATAAATAGTGGTTGCACTTTAAAGTTATACATTACCTGGCCACCAATTGTCCTGATCCCATCCTTGACCATGTGACCACAAGGTGCTAGGATGTTAATCCATTCAGTCATAATGTTTATCAATTGGTGCTGAGAGGTAGGCAGAGGATTGTGATGAAGAATGCGTCATACAAGTTTATCCCAAACATGCTCCTTTGTATTGAGATCAGTGGTGGCTGTGGAATATGCCTGGTCTCTCTTATGCTCCTCAAACTATTTGTGTACAACTTTTGCTTAGTGGATGGTTACATTATTGTCTTGAAAGTAGCCATCACGTGCAGCATTGTCAGGCCAACTTGATCCTCAACAGTGCTGAAGTAAACTACATTTATTCAGCCTTCTAGAGTAATCAAGGTAACAAGGGTACACCAGTAGAACACGAGTCGCATAAGGCAAGGCCAAATCAACTCTAATAAAGTGTGCAGGCAGTAAACAGTGCAATATTTAAGATGTAGGGTTTTTTATTGTTATTATTAAGGAAGCAAGGGCAATGACCCACTTATAACTCAGCTGTTCTCAAATTAAAAGTGAATTTGATTTCAGACATCAGAAAATCTCACATTTAATACAATATGTCTGGAATTAATTAAAAGTTTATTGTTAGACGTCTCTAAATTTGATTTCCTTTCCTATCTCAGTTGAACAGCAATATAAAAGAAGTCTGATAATTAAGATGTTCCGGACAAGAATGAACAGTAAATTAAATTAATAAAAGTCAACAAGAGGAATACATACTTATTTCAGATGAGCTCCCTTATAAATTACAACTGTAAAGTTGTGTATTTCTTTTATAATTCACAATGCTTTAATTGAAGCAATGAGAATTATTTTGAGTGGTACATTTGTTTTGTCAAATAGTTTTTAAAGTGTAAAACTAACACACACAAGCAGAGTACAAAACTGCTCTTAAGTCAACAATTTAATGAATATCAAACTGTATTTTATTAATTTTATGAAAGAAACAACATTCAAAAGGATTATGAACAGGGCAATGTTAATACACTACAAAATAAATGTTACAAATGAGACCTAGTCACAACTTTAAGGACTGTTTAGGAATGTTTTTAGGACTATTTTTTGTTGTTGTTGTTGTTGTTGTGTTTTTACGATTATACGAAACACTTTTTTTAAACTATTTGAGAGGGAGGTAATTCCCGTTCTTCAAAGAATGTGTTTCTTAAAAGACAGTCCTTGAAGTAATTCTTTAAATAACTTGTGAGTAAAAGCTTTGTAAATAAGCCCTATCCTTCAGCTTTTCAACAGGTGTTTTTTAAAATACTTATCAGTAAGCAATGGTATTTTGTTTTATACTTTTCTATTCATTTCTGAATGACTCTTAATTGTAAAAGTAAAATATTTTATTTTACTAAAAACAACAGCAGAAGGTGTTGAGAAATACACCTATTGTAACATATTCATGTATTTAATGTATTCAAACAGGAGTGAGCACCCTCTTGCTCAGCTCTACTGTCACTCCACAATGGAGCATCACCACTTTGACCAGTGCCTGATGATACTCAACAGTCCTGTAAGTCTCAATTATACTGAGTCCATATTACTGTAAAGAGGCATAAGCTTTTAAATGCACAATGCCTTGAATAACTGAAGTAAAGCTATGTTACAGTTTACCCTGGACCCCCCAGTCACTGTAGAGGGTTTTATTTTCACAATACAACATTATTTTCTGTCTGCATCTTTATTTAATATGAAACTAATAAAGGGGGATCTATCATGCTGTAGTAACAATTAAGTTAGAACTATACAAATACAGGTATGAAATTGTGCTTCAACATCTGAGAAGTCTTCATCAGTCCCCATGTCACACCATTTAAGATGGCCACGTTGTGAATTCACGCTGCCAAAAAATGCCTGGTTACAGTCTCTGCAGGCGTCACTTTTTCAGTGGTAATACATATTTATTTAGAAACAGGTAGAAATAATCTCAAGTAAAATGTGTCACATGTGCAAATTACACCCCATTCACTCCTAAATTAAACAGAAATCCTAAATAAATTAATAAATGCTTAATCAGTGTTCATCATTGAGGTCGGCAGTTCTGTGGTTAAATTTGTTTTGGTTTGGGAGCACGGGCCTTCTGCCTGACCAGACTGTGAATGGAGGATCAGGTGCTTCAAAGTAGAACAGCTGGTGATACTCAAGACAAACTGAAGTTATTGACAAGGACTGCATTTGAGTGGTAGGAGGTTTTCTGACCCCTTATCAGGCTCAGGTTACTCTAAACATTTATTTCAACGTTATCACATATTAAATGTTATGTAGTGTGAGGGGGTTACATACACAGGTTTTCCAGGAAGTGTTATAACCGTTAAAGCCTGTTTTTAAATTAATCTGTAGAAGTTACATAATAACCTTTATAAAAAAAAAAAGATCCTCCAGAAATCTAGATATTTATAAAAATATACAGAAAAAAAGTGTAATGTATAAAAATGTAGAAACATGGGTTATCTACATATACTGTACATCTATAGAAAATATCAAAAAATCGAGTTGTTTTTGTAATCTTTTTTTTTTATTTTAAAGAAAAAACTTCTGTATAGTGTTTTTGCCACTACTATAGAATACTATGGTATGTTTATGGGTGGCTTAAAAAATTGGCATTGAACTGAGTTAAGGTATAAACGGCCTGATTTCTGAAGGTATTTGCATCAAAATGCAATTTACTCCTTTTTTTTGGTGAAAGGAAAAGAAAACTGTTAAATGTTAACGGTGCTAACAAACACCTTATATAAACACATGGGTTCTCAATAACCGTCAGAGTTGTTTGCTACTAGTTTTAAGAGATTTTCTTTTCACAAAAAACCCCCACAATAAATCTGTTCTAGCCTACAGTATCTGTTTACTTCTGTTACAATCACAGACAGTCTGAAAGTTTCAGCACAGTTTTCTCAGTTTATCGTTCTTGCACTGATGGCTCAGTTATAGCTTACCAAATTACTTTTATCTCCAAGCTTTTTCAAGGACAATACAGAGTTTGTGTTTTTAGTATTTCATTTTAGATTACTCGAGTATTATCTATGTGGCTATATGTGTGTTAACCTGTCTCTTATTGACTAAAACAAACCCTGCCCCACCACCCCTTGTTGTTTTAGGGAAACCAGATTTTGAGTGGCCTTTCCCTAGAGGAGTACAGAACCACACTGAAGATGATTGAGAGAGCTATTCTTGCCACAGACCTAGCCCTCTACATGAAGTAAGTAACAAGTGACAGGTGCAGGTGGTTTGAACAGTAGGTTGCTGGGAATGTTCCTATTTCTATTTGGCAGCTGGGCACATTTGGTCTTGCATTTTGTTGCAACTAACACACATAAAACCTGAGCCCACGTCATTCTGCAGTATAGTAACTAATAGGTAGCACACAAAATACTGGTTCTGTACAATACTGAGAGTATATAATAGGTAGCACACAAAATACAGGTTCTGTGCAATACTGAGAGCATGACAAAGTAATATGACTAATTGAGACTAAACATGGCAAACATTAGTTTCTGGATTAGCTACAGTATAAACAAGATTTCCATATCTTTGTTTAGATTTGTTATTCATACTGTAGGCACTGTATTTACCTTTCTGACTGTAGAAGCTATTGTATACCATATGCCAGCAGTTATTTTTGGGCCGCGCCCCCCTTCCTCTTGTTTGTGGCACTTAACGTCATTATAAAAAAATTTTGAAAAAACCCTGAACCTTCTAACGCTCCTCCAGGATACAGTCCGCACCCCCCAGTTTGAGAACCGCTGCCATACTCCATGCAACACTCCATGCAACAAGTATTTACATAGATTAATATAGTTTGTGCTAAACAACTGGAGTGGGGACATTTATTGTTAAGTATCAGTATATATATAAAAAAGAAAAACATAGGATCAACACAGCAGCTCTTGAGCCTCTACTTAAAAGTTTTAGACAGCAAAAATTAAACAAACCATATTATGCATGCGCATGCATAGTGATCTCAATGGAAGGCCATCTGGATCAAAAATGTGTTGTGCTGTTCAAGAGCGAACCAGAATCTCATGGGACAGAAAAAAAGCAAGCACGTCATTCTGAAATGCCTCACTTAACAGTGCTCTACTTGCTGGAAATGTTAAAATAGTGATTTTTATATAGATTTGATATGTCGTATATTTTTGTTGCAACTGTCTGTTATGTGGAATGTAATAAACGAGAACCCCTTCATTTTACAACACAATTTCCACCTTATTTTATTTAAAGTTAAATTTCAGTTACTACTTTATGAAAACATGTCGATGGCCACTGTTTACTGTGAAGAAATGGCAATGGCAAGGAATGGAAAAAAAAGTACAAAATGCATAGTTAACTTTACGTTTAATTTATTTTGGGATTAAACAAAACAATGTTTAACTTGAACTTGTATATATATAGTAACATTTTTGAGTTCCGGTCCGTATTTATTTAGAATAAAGGATAGAGTGGTGAAAGAGCACAGGGTAGGCAGAAGTATGGGAGGGGGGGGGGGTCAAGACACGCACGCACACGCACACACATACTGCCCCGCAGCTGTAGCTCCTCTGGCTCGTCACTCGGAGTCCAGTCCAGCTCCTTCCCTCTGTCAGTCGCTCCCTTGTCCCAACAGGTAGTGGGTGATTCTCTTGCTCTCTTCCTATCTCCTCACTCCTATCAGTTTGGCTGTCGTCTCTCTCTCTCCCCCTCCTCGCGTCATTCCCGCCGCTCTTATATGCTGGCCCGCCCCCTCTCGCTTCTCAGACCCGGTTGGAGGATACCTCTTGGCAGCCTTTCCCCTCCACCCAAGCAGTTTCCTCACCATCTGTCCATCACGGAGGTCCTCCGAGATTTCCGCCCCCTCTAAACAGTGAACTGTCCCAGTCACTGTCGCACTTACTCCCAGAACCTCCGAGGGAGTTGGCGTGCCCTCTTACCCCTCCGGGGCTCCTTCTCTGGATCCATTGTGAACGGCAGCTGCCCCCCCCCCCTCGCCTGAACTGGCCTCCCCTCCCATATGCTGGCCTGCCCCCTCTCGATTCTCAGACCCGTTTGGAGGAGACCTCTTGGCAGCCTTTCCCCTCTGCCCAATCAGCGTCCTCGCCACCTGTCCATCACGGGGGTCCGCCGAGATTCCCGCCACCTCTCGAGGTTGTTACAATAAATATATTTTATATACTCTATCCTGATTGGTCAATACAGGTTACATGGGGGTGTTGATAATATCGCTATGGGTCAGCACTTTCAAAAAGGGACAAATCACTGGTAGATATGCATACGCCACTAGAATTTTGAATAACAAAGGCAGACATACAGTCAGCACTCACATAACCAACCCTAATAAATTTTGACTTTTGACAGTTATAAACACGTGTGACGCATATCTGATTATTTCATTTTGGCCCATTCCAGCCCTTGTATCTTTTTTGTGTTCCCTGAAAAACGGGCAATATCAAAAATACATATCTGAAAGGACTGTGTTTTAAAATAAGTAGGCTTCCATTTAGATTTACTATATTGGTTTTATTGGTACAGTACTATATTTTTAACAGAAGTAGTATTTTAATTCAGAACAATATGATTCTGAATATATAATTTGCCAAAACTAAAGAGACGACACATTAACTGTAACATTACCCTAGCTTGTCTCGTTCACTTTGTTTTGGCTGCATTTTCATCAGGTGAAACTGGAGGAAGCACTGTGTAACTGCACAATATAAGACAGACTGATTTGGCATTAGAGAATTAAAAAAAAAAAAAAACACGGACTGTGATGGATATTCAGATAAATTGTAACATTGAAGAGATGGGCTTTGTATCAAAAAACTGGTGACGGAGTCGGAAATCACGTGTGACGAGTAAGTGCATTCATTTGTTAGTGTACCGGGAGGTCTGTGCTGACTGTCTGGTGCATGCGTGGTACTGCAGGAAGGGGTCAGCAGCCTCGTAGATCCGCCTGGCAGTCATGGCAGTGACATGGAGAGGTGGGGAAGAAGCTGTGTTGGCTTTTCCTCTCTCTGAGTGGCTGAGAGGCGGGCCTTGGCGGATTGCTCGGCCCATAAGCACTGCGCTTGGTTATGCATTCAGGTGGCCGTGATTGGGAATACACAGAGACGCTGACTGAGAAGACCAGTGTAAACATGGACCAGGCAGGAACGCCAGTGGTTGGAACGAGTGACCAAAATAGGCAAGCACGGCTGAGGAAGACAACCAGCCTAGAGAAAGAAAATAATATAGAAAATAAATTGTTACGTATCTGAGGGAACGTGTATGAATAGAAGGGGAACCTTGCCCACCCGAGTATAGTGCATAACAGCGTAGGACGGCAATCCTAGCTGACCGGCTTAGCGGCAGTGGGGGCACTGTGTGAGCAGCACCTTTATTTTGTAGTTTTATTACTGTGTTTTATTTTTCCTTTACTTTTGCCTTTTGTTATTTATTATTTCTGAGCACCTGTGTGTGCACCAGTATTAACAGTTTACCAGCATTGGTATTTCTGTGGTCCTGTTTACCGTTGCCAGTATTCAGGCCACGGACAACAGTGTCCTCTGCGGGCTAACAGAAAATATAGAAAATAATAAAACTGGGCACCAGTGCGGTGTTTTCAATTAAACCTTCTGTTTCCCATGTGTGTCAGTGAATTGCCCACCACCCTTCCATATTACATATATATAATGGGGACTGATTTTATTCTTAATACAAGGACGGTGAAATGCGACTGACATGTATCTGAGTAACGGATATCCGAGTGCTGATTTTATAGGAATTTATCGCAATAAACATGACTGACGAGATTTATGTAAATGTTGACCTTTTGGGAAACCGAAGTGTACATGAGATATTGAATGAGTCTGAATCGGACACCAACGATTAATTAAAGTAGTGAAAAAAAACAACAGTAAGTATTCAAATCAATTCAAAACTTGACATTTTGATCGCTCTCTGCTCCTTCTACCCTATCCCATTCTGAAAATAAATGGTTTTAATAAAATATCTTACATTTTCAGCTTTTTAAAAAAGATTTGGGTCGCTCTTAAAAGAGCCTTTGGTGGGTAAATGGATGTTTTGTTACCGCTGCCGAACAGTTAAAAGAAACAAGTAAACAAAATACAGCTAATTCTGTTCCCCTTGCGTAGTGTTACCATGGCAACACTAAGATTTAATTCTGTAGCATCTTACAAACCTCATTTAGAATAACCAACTCTGACAATACCGCTGTTTTACAGGAAAAGAGGGGAGTTCTTTGAACTTACAAAGAACCGTCAGTTTATGTGGGAAGATGAACACCACAGAGACTTGCTAAGGTATGTAAAAAACAAAACAAAAACAATGAAGGCATATAATGGAGGCTTAGTTAGGATATTTACCACAAGTTATTAACAGTATTGGAATCTGCATATATACTGAGGAACCTGTCCATTTGTACTTACTTACTGTATGTCATAATTAAATTATTACATGTACAGTACATTCATGGGGATCTACTCTTCCGAGATACTTAAATATGTTACTAACATACTGTTTTTGTATTTCCTTCAGGTCAATGTTGATGACAGCCTGTGACATTTCTGCAATAACAAAGCCTTGGCCAGTTCAACGACGGGTAAGGATTAGCACGTTATTGCAGACAGACTCTTTAGGCATAACCTAACAATTTCAAGAAGAGACTACTTTGACTGTTTATACTCATTATCAAATATATTCTGTATTGTACATATATATCATCTGTATCTGTTATTTACACATAACAGAGGAGAAATTAGACCAATTGGAAATTCCTTAGTACAAGTTATTTGGGGTATAAGATCATAGTTCTGTCCTCTTAGTGATTATGATTATGCAGGATAATGAAGAAATGTTACATGGATACATATTACAAGAAGTTATTCCACACTGTAAATATTTGTAATGTTGACCTGCTTATATCATTGGCTCACCTAACTGTGCACGACCATTATTTATGGTATGCTGTTCAGTACTTACTGTGGATGTAGATTGTGGTGATCGACATGATAAAGATAGTTACAATTGTGCATTCACAGCCAGTTTTCATATTACCTTTTAGTAGGACTATACAATGCAGTCTGAACAAACCTATGCATACTTAACTATGTAAAGTAATTGTAGCTAACAAAATAATTCCATACATCTTGCACTTCCATGACAACACAGGTCTCAAATACAAACGTATGCAGTAGAACCTGTCATATCGGATCCTGTAAGATTCGATACCCTCTATTAACCGATGGACCTCTGGCATGTGTCATTTACACATGCTGCTACCACCTGAATTGTACTGATGGAAACTGATCAATGCACGTTTTATAATGGGTCTAAAACAGTACATTCAGCTCTTAGCAGGACAGAATGGTTTCAGTTGCAGATAAAAGAAAAAAAAGAAAAGACGGTGTGTTTGGGAATTCAGTTTCACTTTTTACATGCTGTCACTTCATGTTACTGCCCAGTTTAACCATGTCAAAGAAAACAAGAAAGCAAGAGATTTATATAATTACTGTTATAAAGCTGAAACATCTAAAGCTATTTTGTGATTGTGTGCGTGCTTTTTTGTCAGATGACTTTGGCATAAGAACGTTCTCACAGTGCATGGACCCTGTCCTGGCCCCCTTGCGGTTGCAGGGGATCAGAGTACTGAACTATCTCGACGACTGGCTGATTTGCTGTCAGTTGCGAGAGGGAGCAGTGGCCCACATGGCGATTGTGACACAGCACCTGGCAAGGCTGGGCCTCACCATCAACGATACGAAGAGTCGGCTTATACCGGTGCAGTGCACAACGTACTTGGGGCTCCGGCTGGACTCCAGTACGATGCGCGCATACCTGTCAGACGACAGAGTAGCAGCTATTCAGGGTTGCCTCTCCCTGCAGCCATTTGCTCTCGATGAGAGCGCTGCAAGATCTCCTCCTCAGCCGGCCTGAAGGAATGTCACAGGGATATCGGTGCCTCCAACAATGCTGCCTTATCCGTGTCGGGCACCCTTTTATTATTATTATTAATTTCTTAGCAGACGCCCTTATCCAGGGTGACTTACAATTGTTACGAGATATCACATTATTTTTACATACAATTACCCATTTATACAGTTGGGTTCTTACTGGAGCAATCTAAGTAAAGTACCTTGCTCAAGGGTACAGCAGCAGTATCCCCCACCTGGGATTGAACCCACGACCCTCCGGTCAAGAGTCCAGAGCCCTTACCACTACTCTACACTGCTACCCTTGCCTACGGCAGCCACAGCTATCTGCGAGCCACCACCAGGCTTGCCAGGCGCCGGCCTAGGGCTTGCCCTTGAAGACGAGAGATCTGGAGCAGCGTGCTTAAAAGAAGGCAAATCTCAGTGGCCACCGGATCTGGAAGCGGGGTCTCTGTGAGCATGCCATCCAAATACGCAGTTAGAATACCTGCCAGGTGGGTCACCTGTACCTCCGCTGCATAGGCCCTCTTCAGGTGTGTTTTTGTAACCCTGCACTGAGGATTCAGGCACATCAGGTCCCTAGGCAATCCCCCCACCAGCGGAGCCTTAACTATGGCCGCAATGGTGGAGTCAACCGGGGGAAATCCTGCCAGGCCCAGCTTTTCCGCGCCTTCCAATGAAGCAAGCCAAATGGCTTGCTTCAACACACTCGGCACTGACACTGGTCGATCCCAAGAGGAGCGCAGACCAGCAGGGCTCTGTCGGAGTCACCCAGGGGACCTGCAACAAGGTTGCAGCTCATCCCGTCAATGCCGACATGGAGCTGGACAATGGTGACAAACTAGCCTTCGAGGCAACCTCGGAGCTAGCTTCCGCCTCAGTCAACAGCGTCGGTTCCTCTCCCTCCTCTATCTCCGTGAGGAAGGAGCCCTCACCCCAGGAGGCCGCTATAGACAGCGTGTCCTCTTCCACCATCAAAGACTGCGATTCTGGCATAGCCTGGGCTCCTATAATATAATATAATATACAATTAAATATCAAAAAACATCCAAAAACAAAAATGGGAGTGACTAAGGAACAAAAAGGTAAATGTCCTTGAGTGGCCCAATCAGAGCCCTGACCTAAATCCAATCGAAAATTTATGGCATGAGTTTAAGATTGCTGTCCATCAACACTCCCCAAGGAACTTGACAGAGCTTAAACAGTTTTGTAAAGAAGAATGGTCAAATATTGCCAAATCTAGGTGTGCAAAGTTGGTAGAGAACTATCCCAACAGACTCACAGCTGTAATTGCTGCCAAAGGTGCTTCCACCAAGTATTAACCCTTAGCAGTCCATTTATTCAGCGCGTCTCAGGCGCGTCAGGTCCAATTTATTTTCACACGCAAAGTTTATTTTAGACATGCTGTTTAAAAGTCTTTTTTTCACAGTAAAACAGGTTTAAAAGGACTGCATATCAACAGATCCTGGAATGATGCCTGGTTGCCAGTGTTGAAATGTTATTTAATTAGGCCGTAAAAGGGAATGAAGTGGATAATACAAGTAACCTCTTTACTTGGACCGCCAGTCACACTGAATGCGTACCAATCTTGGCAGTCACCAGAAAGTCAGATCAAGACTAAATATAACTCATTCTGCATTGGTAGTGTTTTTTTTTTTTTTTAGAGAGAAACACCAGTTGACGTTCCAAAACATGAATGAACAATGTCAGAATAATTAAGAACCTATGAATTTTAATTTTATAACGTATGTTTTTTGGTGTTAAGAAAAAAATAAATTGCTAATGACACACTGGAGTATAGCCTTTGTGAATTTCCACCATGTAGTTTTCTACAAATAAACGCAATAGCAATTAAAGTTAATTATTTTAGTATTTAATAATGTAACTTTTTTTTTGGGGGGGGGGGGGGGGCGGATTTCTTGGAATCTGATGTGCTACAAATGGAGAATAGTATACTGGAAATACACCATTCTGTTTTTTTTAATCCATTTGAATTTGTGTCTGTTTTGATGTACGTGGAAATCAGGACAGATCAATGTAAGGGAACCCCCTGCAGTGAGAACTCATGTCTTGTTTACTGTTGACTGTAAACATCTAAAAGCTGTTTACATGCAATGCATAAAATAATCGATCCCTTGTTTTATTTTGTAGGTAGCTGAGCTTGTTGCTACAGAATTTTTTGAGCAAGGAGACAAGGAGAGAAAAGAGCTCAACATAGAACCTATTGTAAGTATCACACACTTTCATTCAAACAAACAACAGTATCGACCCAGCTGGCCTTGAAATTAACTGACTGAAAGAGAATTTACCAAGCTTTTTTTGGCGTGCTGTTTTTTACCACACATATACAACATTTTGTCAGAAGTGCACAAGAGGTTAATTGACTAGCCTTTCACCTCGGGTGGCCTGGGTTCGAATCTGCCAATGTCATGAAACAGGAGGCAACTTTGAGGCAACTTTTTCTGGCAACTACTGAAGCAACTCAATTGGGAAACTTGTCACCATGCTTGTCGAATCAAAATTGATGTGGCGTTGCTTCTTGAACTCTTTACATGGGGAAAATTGTTTAACAATGGCCCCTTAAACAAGTTGCTTTAAAAGTTGCCTATAGAACATGTTAAACAGGTTTGGTGATGTCACCTTGGAGCCTGTGTTGATATGCCCTTTGTTGAAAATATTTTATATTCATTTGACCAAACCATAGTTGTCTAGTTTACAAAGCAGTTTGCAGATACAGACAAGAAGTTGTATGTTTCTAGATAAAAAATAAAAATAAAAAACATAAAAAACAGCCTATTGCGCCTCTCTCTTAATCTTTCCCGCTTTTCCAGGATTTAATGAATAGAGATAAGAGGGATAAAATTCCCAGCATGCAGGTGGGCTTCATTGATGCAATCTGCATACAGCTATACGAGGTATGTTATTAGGTGTTACATTTTTCTTCTCGTTTGTGTTGCTCTTTAAGGTTTACTAACAGTCTGTCCTGTGATGGAGAAATAGAAGAAAAAAGTATCTTACATTCTGTCAGTTTGTTCCTGGAATTATAAATAAGACACTCTACAATGGTCTTTGATCAGGCTGACAAATAGACAACTAGATCAAATCTATTCAAGTATTGGATTTGCATTGCTGGACTTTTTTGTGCAAATATATTCTTGTTTGAAGCTGGTTAGATAGAGAATGTTTTTGTACATTGGAGGGCAGACATTTTAATGAGTATGTATACCATGATTTATTGCAGAGGGTAAATTGCCATACTGTACGTGTTTTATAAATGTGAAAAAGCAGTAAATCTGGACCTTGGGTCTCTGATTCTAAAGCCCCATGTGCGTGCAGAGATTGGTATTATTCCTGATTATTTTTCATTTTTCCAAGAGAGCTTGATATTTCACCACCATCCATTTGAATATTTGTATGGTATAAACTTATGCCATGTTTATTTGGTGAACTGTTTCAAAATACCCAGTTTAGGTCATTGGGGACACATATGTGGGATACCATTACTTTAAGAATGCCAGTTCAGTTCCATTAGCTGGGAGTGTTTCTTGAGTATTGAAATCTCTCTGTTGCAGACTCTGGCAGGGCTGTCGGAGGCATGTTCACCATTACTCGAAGGCTGCAGAAAGAATCGGCAGAATTGGAAACTTCTGGCAGAGCAAGACGAGAAAAAGTTGGTCAATGGAGCAACATAACCCCAGTGGTGGGCCTTCAAAGGGATGGAATCACCATGTCTCCACATGTGATTTAATCCTTGTTTTGTATCTGTTTTCCTCTAGCCATTGGCAACATTTTATACTTTTACTTCTTTAAAACCATATATTATTTTGTTATTTTTTGCACAAAGAGGCTGTCAAAAAGTCCCTGTATATTATTTTTTAAAGCCTGTGTAGACGATAAATATAACAGAGAAGGAAGGGCCTGAATAAGAATCAAAAGCGACCAGTGCAAGGTTATTTTATTTTTTTGAACAGTGTAAAAAATGGTATTGGATCACTGCAATAAATATTTTATTGTATTAATTGATATTAACCACTAATGCCAAAAGCATCTGGTCACTATATTTATCTGGTTACTATATTTACAGTTATAAAATAAAAGAACACTTGTCTAAGAATTCATATTTTAGAAGAAAAAAGAAATTATATATATATATATATATATATATATATATATATATATATATATATATATATATATATATATATATATACATACACACACAGACGTGCTCAAATTTGTTGGTACCCCTCCACAAAAAACGAAGAATGCACAATTTTCTCTGAAATAACTTGAAACTGACAAAAGTAATTGGCATCCACCATTGTTTATTCCATATTTAATAGAAATCAGACTTCGCTTTTGATTTTTTATTCAACACAATATTGTAAATAAGAAAGCAAATGAAAATGGCATGGACAAAAATGATGGGACCGCTAACCTAATATTTTGTTGCACAACCTTTAGAGGCAATCACTGCAATCAAATGTTTTCTGTAGCTCTCAATGAGACTTCTGCACCTGTTAACAGGTAGTTTGGCCCACTCTTCCTGAGCAAACTGCTCCAGCTGTCTCAGGTTTGATGGGTGCCTTCTCCAGACTGCAAGTTTCAGCTCTTTCCATAGATGTTCGATAGGATTCAGATCAGGACTCATAGAAGGCCACTTCAGAATAGTCCATTGTTTTGTTCTTATCCATTCTTGGGTGCTTTTAGCTGTGTGTTTGGGTCATTATCCTGTTGGAGGACCCATGACCTGCGACTGAGACAGAGCTTTCTGACACTGGGCAGTACATTTCGCTCCAGAATGACTTGATAGTCTTGAGATTTCATTGTGCCCTGCACAGATTCAAGGCACCCTGTGCCAGGCGCAGCAAAGCAGCCCCAAAACATAACCGGGCCTCCTCCATGTTTCACTGTAGGTATGGTGTTCTTTTCTTTGAAAGCTTCATTTTTTCGTCTGTGAACATAGAGCTGATGTGACTTGCCAAAAAGCTCCAGTTTTGACTCATCTGTCCAAAGGACATTCTCCCAGAAGGATTGTGGCTTGTCAATATGCATTTTAGCAAATTCCAGTCTGGCTTTTTTATGTTTTTCTTTCAAAAGTGGAGTCCTCCTGGGTCTTCTTCCATGGAGCCCACTTTCGCTCAAAAAGCGACGGATGGTGCGATCAGAAACTGACGTACCTTCACCTTGGAGTTCAGCTTGTATCTCTTTGGCAGTTATCCTTGGTTCTTTTTCTACCATTCGCACTATCCTTCTGTTCAATCTGGGGTCGATTTTCCTCTTGCGGCCGCGCCCAGGGAGGTTGGCTACAGTTCCATGGACCTTAAACTTCTTAATAATATTTGCAACTGTTGTCACAGGAACATCAAGCTGCTTGGAGATGGTCTTGTAGCCTTTACCTTTACCATGCTTGTCTATTATTTTCTTTCTGATCTCCTCAGACAACTCTCTCCTTTGCTTTCTCTGGTCCATGTTCAGTGTGGTGCACACAATGGTACCAAACATCACAGTGACTACTTTTCTCCATTTAAGTAGGCTGAATGACTGATTACAAGATTGGAGACATGTGTGATACTAATTAAAGAAACTAATTAGTTTGAAATATCACTATAATCCAATTATTTATTATCTTTTCTAAGGGGTACCAACAAATGTGTCCAGGCCATTTTAGAATATCTTTGTAGAATAAGCAATAATTCATCTCTTTTCACAGCTTCTTTGCTTTATTCTATGACATACCAAAGGCATGCAAGTATACATGATAAAATAGCTTTTAATTTCATCACTTTTCAGTAGGAATGAAGCCTTATTTCAATGAGCTGTAAGGGTACCAACAAATTTGAGCGCGTCTGTATATACACACACAGTATATCTATATATATATAAACAGAAAAGTTGACAGATCCCTTTGCTTTGTAAAAATAATATTTAAAAAATGTCTATAGGTTTTCACTTTTTCACTGTGTATCCTTTCTGGCTTTGTTTACCCTTGTTTAAATTATATCAAATTTTTACCAAGAAGTGTAAATAAACTTGAGTTTGACCAAAATAAGTTACACACCATCCATTTTTAATGTATACATAGTATATGAGCAGTAGATTCATATAAGTTAACCTTATCTGCTGCCAGTAGATGTACTAGCACTTTCTGTAGACTGACGTTAGTCAGTTGATCATTTCTTACTGTATTAGCATTTTCTAACTGGCTTGAAAAAATATTGCAAAGCTGGCATTTTAAACTGTTGTAGTTTTGCAGTATCTTTGTTTTAGATGTACCTTAATCGAATAGTATGTGCCCCCTTTTTTCTATTGATGAAGAGGACCTATGAACATAGAAAGCCAGATTGAATGTTGTGTGCTGTAGATCTCTGTGTATTTTATGTTAATAGTTGCTAAAAACGTGTTGATGCTGAAACACTGTAGTACAGTTCAATTGTTAATGTCATTAAAATGTGTTTTTTTACATTATAATGTATCTTGTGTGTTATTTGAACTGGTTAATGTGTCCCTTCACAAGTGTGGCATAAATGAGAAAATGAAAGCAAAGACAATCTGTCTGTCTCATACAGTACCAGGTTTGTGCTGTTTTGTTTTTTACTCTGTGCCCAGTTTATCTCTCAAGAAACCCTGCTGCATATATAAACATAAAAACTGTCCATATATATATATATATATATATATGTTTTTTTAAATAAGTGTTTTAAACCTTGACGGCTATCATTGAAGCCACTTGCATAATTTGTAAACTCGATGTGACATGTTCTTGCAACAATGGTTTCAATGAACACTGATGGACTAGTTTTCACTGGTCTAGCTGTGGTGGATACAAACACCATAATTTAATCTACAATTATTATTATTATTATTATTATTATTATTATTATTATTATTATTATTATTACTGTATTTGATTATTATTGAATGTTTTGAAATACAAAGTATATGAAATGGATTCCCTTTAATCAAGCTGCATGTTTTCAATCAAGTGTACTCACAGCAATTGTGTCGGTGTCAGTGAATAGAGTGCTGTGTCACCTCTTGCTGCAGAACAACTCTGTAATATCGATTATGAATTGTGTGATTCCACAACCATGCACTAGCCTGCCCCAGGCTATCAAAGCCCATTTTACTGCATGCCAAATGAAAAAAACAAAGAAACATAGAAAGCGAACTGAAACAGAATGTCTTCTTGACAGGGTGGCCATAAAACAAGCTCACTGTAGAAGACAATGGGCTGCAGATTGTATTACAGTTTTTAGTTTCATTGAATGCCTAACCAAGGTTAACCTGTGTATAATCTATTTTTTTGTATTTAAACCAAGATTATTAAAATGTGATCTTAATACAACTACCCCTTATCCCCTGTACCACCACTGAGATTCCAAAAGAATGGAAGATAATATTACAGTTCAGTAACAAAAAGAAAAATAAACCACTTCAGTTTTAAATAGTAATAAACTCTGTACAGCAGATGGCACAAAAGGAGCGAATAAACCTTAAATCAGTGTCAGAAAGGCCTACAAAAATAGACAATATCTGGGACTTACGCATGAAATGAAGGGCCATTTTCAGTTTTTATTAATTTGGTAAATATATCCGAACCGCCAGAAATCAAATGATCAATTTCATCTTTCAAGTAAGACTTAAAACTGAGGTCTTGTCAATGTAAACATTACAGAGCTATACACACACACACACACACACACACACACATCAGCGTTCTTCAACTGGCGGCCAGTGGGCCAGATTTGGCCCGTTGGATGTCAGCTGCAGTAATTATGTTTTGCGGGAGAAAATGATGCTAAACGGGTTGTGTATTTTTGGGCGGTTTTAGCAAAACGCTGCAGGTTTTTATTTATTTATTTATTTATTTATTAACAAGAAATCTCTGCCATGATTGAAACAACATGATTAACATAACACATCCAATCAGAATCGGAGTAAAAGCAGCACACACAACACAACACGCACACACACACACACACACACACACACACACAAACCCCGACCCCACCCCCTGCCCTGTCAAGTATCCACCAATAGAATTGATGTTGCTTTTTTTTTGGGGGGGGGGGGGGGGGGGGGGGATAGACAAAGTTGTTTTTAAGTAATGAACAGAAACCCCTCAGATCCTGCAAAGGAAAGAAGTTGTAGGCAAAATGTATTCCAAAAATAAATCCTTCCTGGGAACGAGACAGTGGAGGCTCCAGTGTTGTAACGGGTCACCAAAATCGAGTCTTTGACATGCCAAGTCGAGTCGAGTCAATCTAGCTCAAATCACTTCGAGTCATTAGTTCTGACAATTCAAAATATCTTAATTTAATCAGATTAGTTTTACTGGAGATTAGCAATCTATACATAAAATACAAAATTAGGATGCACACTAATGTGATCATACTTGCTCCACTTATGTTCACCATTAAAAGTCCACGGTTCCTGCTTTGTTTTCTTCTTTCCATTTTAGTGAATTTGATTCCTTGATCTATTTATAAGCACATTTTGCCACTGTATAAAGACCCCTCTGTGCTCAATTGGGCTGGATGTTTAGTAATGAATGATACCACAAAACAAAGAACATATATAAATATTTTCTCACTTCTCAGCACTGACACACCATTATAGTTTTGTTTCAGATACATTGACCAAATGAAAGGAAATTTGGTGGCATTTAATTATGTTGAGGTATTATTTCAAGGTATTAACACATATGAGACAAATAGAAAAATAAAGAAACTGAGGCCAAATTGTATATAATTCAGTTTTATATAATTCACAGGTAATACAGAATCTGTACTACATATCTCTCCTCTTAGTGTAAGCTGAGCTATGGAGTGTCTTTTTCCATTAAATGTCAACTAGACATTTTTAAGTAACAGATACTGTTTCACAAAAGCACAAAACATAATAAAAAGGTGTCTGTTGGAATCCTAATGGCATAACAAAACATAAAACTGTACTGGAAAAAAGTACAAAAACAAATTAATATTTTAAACATTCTCTCCAGTCATGTCTTATACTTAAATATACATACAACTTTAAGTTAAAAGAAAGAAAACGTTTTAGCCTTAGTTAGTCTTTAAACATAAACCTCTAATTTCACAGACCCCGATTAGCAGTGACGTTGGACTACCTAATATTAGTTTAGGTAAGCGTCCAAATGTTTGTAGTTTTTATTAGTTTGCATTAGCTTAACAAATGTGTACTTTAAACAATGTTTTATTCAGAATTGGATTGAATTAAAGAGGTATTTTAAAATAGCTACAAAGCACCAACTCCATTCAGAGATATGGTGTCCATAAATGAATAGATAAATACATCCATCCATCCATCCTGTAAATAAAAAGAGAATAGCGAGCACCAAATACTTGACAAATTATTTACTTTTCAAGCTTTCACTAGGCAAAATTGTTCTTATTAGAAACGTTTTCCATACATTCATTACCTTTATTTGTGTGCTAACAAAACCTGAAAAATAACTCCTAATCAGTGCTTTTTCTGCCATGTTGTGTATTTTATTTATTTTTAAAATATTGAATATCGACTGCCTACTAATTTTGGAAAAATACCGCTGTTGCTTGTGCCTGAGTTTTTCATTAATTTAGATTTTCATTGTAGCCATTGAAAAAAAACTGCACACCTACCGGTATAAATTAGTGGCAGTTACTGGTGCTATGTTTTGAATGCAGTTTATTCATGTTGTCGCTTTACAGTGCTGGAAGTATGCAGCCTGCTTGTTTCTCTCCCGGTCGACTGTTAAAAACGAACTCCACCACGCAGGTACTTTTAGTGTAATCTCTATGTTGTTGTTGTTTTGTTTTTTTCGTGTCTGTGACAAAACTCAGAAAGTACTATTTTCCTGTTATCAGTGATTATCTGTGATCAGTGATCAGAAATCTGTCTTTGCTTCCCGCCTACACATTTTGATTCCGGGCTCCCTGCTGCTTGTGACGTTATGATCACAGAACGGTGCTATACGCTAGAAAGATGTTTTCTATTTCCTTAGCAATGGTGTTAACAACAATGCCATGAACCTGTTTATGTGCAAAATGACAAGATGATTGCGTGTGTTAGAGAGGGGCTGCATGTATTGAAAATTAAATATTGTAGCGTTCGCGTCGATGACCTAATTTACTGACGGAATAAAATAAAAACCAAGGGAGACAGGCTTACAAGGTGAAATCAGCAATGGCCGAAAAACTTTCGTCTTTATTTTTCCTCTGCGCGGCCATAAACAACACACAGCTTCCGCTTCCTCTTACCACCTAATACATAACTTTATTACTCCAGTAGATGGCAGTATAACACCACAAATAGCTAGGGGAATAATTATGTATTCAGTACAGTTTTAGATGGCTACAATATGTTTGTTATTGATTTTTTCATAAAGACAATGACCTGAGTCAAATCGATACTTTTTTGTGTGACTCGAGTCTAGTCACTTCTTTTGAGCAGGGAGTCGAGTCGCGTCTTTGCTTGCATGCAATGGCAATGAATTTAAATCAAGGGAAGTAATGTTAAAACTTTACAATGCATTAGTAAGACCTCACCTAGAATATTGTGTTCAGTTCTGGTCACTTCGTTACAAAAAGGATATTGCTGCTCTAGAAAGAGTGCAAAGAAGAGCAACCAGAATTATCCCGGGTTTAAAACACATGTCGTATGCAGACAGGCTAAAAAAAAATTGAATCTATTCAGTTTTGAACAAAGAAGACTACGCGGCGATCTGATTCAAACATTCAAAATCCTAAAAGGTATAGACAATGTCGACCCAGGCGACTTTTTTGACCTGAAAAAAGAAACAAGGACCAGGGGTCACAAATGGAGATTAGATAAAGGGGCATTCAGAACAGAAAATAGAAGGCACTTTTTTACACAGAGAATTGTGAGGGTCTGGAACCAACTCCCTAGTAATGGGATCCTTCAAGAAGCTGCTTGATGAGATTCTGGGATCAATAGGACACTAACAACCAAACGAGCAAGAATGGCCTCCTCTCATTTGTAAACTTTCTTGTGTTCTTATTATGTTCTTATAGTACACAGAACAATAAACAAGCTCTGTGGTTAATCTACAGCAACGCTGTTTCCTGACAGTTTTGTACGATACAGCAGCGTAATTGAGGTTGTATCTTTGTAAATGCATATGTATTTGATGTTTTATTTTTTCCTCAAATTGAGGGTTGTAAATTTGGGCTGCGTCTTAAATTCAAAGGAATACAATATTTAATAGCCCAATAATGTAATGTCAAGCTGCTTCTTACAGTATCTTGGATAACAACAAAATAAAGACATTCTAAATATAGTTTATATATTATATTGCTTGAAAAAAAAAATTGAATAATCAGAATCGAAATGATATGATTCAGAATCGATTCTCAAAGTCGATTCTGGAATCAGCTCTCAAATGTGTGGACTTGCCCAGCCCTTTGTAAAGCAGGATTTGCAGGGTGGTGCAATTTGATTCATCAGCGCTGTAAAACCCAGCGGTGGCCTATCCCTGCACATCAATCAACCCCTTAATGTTGAACGAGTTAAAGGGTTTATTCAAGTTTCCATCAACATCAAGAGTAAAATAGTTCATGTTATTTGTTAAGGTAATAGTATTCTATCATCTGTAGGTAAGTTTACTTAATTATAAAAGCAAAAAAAAAAGAAACTGTTTTTGTAAAATAAGGTATACAGAACATAGAAACATCTGTGGTGCTTATTCAAGGGTGGTGGCAATTCAAAGTAATACTGTACTTTGTGTTCACGTCTTGATAAATTCCATGGCAGACATTTTGCTGTTTCAGTATAAATTACAGACCACAATGTTTGGAGCTGCGACATTTGCATCTCAGGCTTCCTTGAGAAATAAAGTATTTTTCTGTTTGTCTTTTAAACTATATTGTGATGCTTCAGTTAATATTGTATTGTAAATTATGTTGTGTAGTTGTATCACTTTATTTTATTCACTTGGAGGGCTTTGTGTGTTGCTATTCATTAGTCATTTAGCAGACATTTTTATCCAAAGTGACTTACACAGACTAGGGGGTGAACTATGCATCAAAAACTGAGACACTGACTGAGCCAATCAAATATACAGCATTTTAGATAATTATACATCATTACCTTGAGGTTTGCTAGTGAAAAAAAAAACGAATCACTTTGATAAAATCAGTCTGCAAAAACTGTTGCCTAATTTTTTATTTATTTTTTCTTGTGATTTTTGGTGATAACCAAGGACATACATATCGCATTAAAGGCAGTAAAGGAGAGTTTGTAAAGTAACATTTTACTTTTCCTGTCCCAGCAGATGGGTAGCAAATGAACCTGCTGGCAACTGTTCATGACAATAATCTCAAAGAACATATTCTTCTTTGATCACCTGCCATGTGGTCACCATTGCACTGCTACTTGTGTGAACCTGGCAATAACATATGCTGCAATAACTAGAGCAACAGGCAGATGGCAGTGTTACAAAAGAAAAAAACCTCCTAGTGTAGTAACAGTACTAAAAAATGAAATTATGTTTTAAGTGATGGCCTGTCTTATCACTACAGACGTTTCCAATAATAGCCCGAGTTTCTGGAAACATCTGTTCTTCACAATTAGTTTTCACTAAGGAAGAATGTACGCAGTGTCTCAAAAATATTGACATATCAGTAATCTCCTTTGTTCTCTAACAGTCCTCATACTGCATGATTGATAACAGGTAGACTGAAGTTACACATAATATAACCTTAGAAATAATATGGATATGCTTCTGCTTAGACCTCGTCTCTTGCAAAAGGCATTTACATACAATGTCTGTGCTACTGTAGTTGCAAACGAGACTCAACCAGCGCTTGTGAAGGGTTTGGCGCTATCAAGGAGTGACACAGAAGCAAGAGATGATTGTTAGCCAACACAAAATAAACAAAACAACCACAACCTCTGGCTCTTCTGGGGTTTGTTTTTACTAAAATTCGATAGTTAGACATTTTCCAGACAACAGAGGTCCCTTCATCAGGTGAACGTGTATTAGGGCTATCAGAATACTACACCTAAAAACATGTTTTCTTTAATCACTATAACACACGTCCACACCCAGAGTGGTAAAACCCCATTGTAAGAACTTATATTGAATGCACACGTGAGGACTAGGGATGGCTTTATTACTTAAGAATTGGTTTTATGAATACTTCTGGCTGCTACGGGATGTTCTTTATTAAACTAATACAAAAATACTAAAAAAAACCCCTAATATTGCTATGACTATCATACCATTTTATGGTATAATATGCTACATAAGAGATAGCCTTTATATACATTTACCACTGTTTTTCTACCTTTTTTTTTTTTTTTTTTTTAAGTGCCCAATTTCTTTTACTGCTGCAACACACCGAAAATAAGTGCAAAAGAACCACAGGAAACCTCAGTTCCCAATGTCAAACCAATCCTCCAAAAGCAAAGGCTGTTACCAAGCTATTGAACCCTGGAGGTAAGAGAAAGCCTGAGGTGTCCTCCTGACCAATAGGGGTTGTGGAAGCAAGATGAGGCAAACTGTCCTCTCATGATTTTTAAAATCAACACCCACAGTAATGCACAGTTTCTTGGCTTTGCACCAGGAATTTGTAACTTGGTTCAAAGCAAAATAAAAAAAAAAGGTTGAAATGGTGGTTCACATCCTCATATCTTTCTTGCTGTATCAATTTGGTGCAGCTCTGCGTATCCTTTTTTACTCTGGATTTATCATGCTAGAATTTTTAACCTGCATTTTAGTCTCTGACCCAAAGCGACTTACAAAGCAGAGTGTGCTTTCTGAGTGCCTCTTGGTGGACCTGTACAATCTCACATCACTATTGCTCCAGGTGGTAGCAGGTTTCTTTATTGTAGGGGTCCTGCTTTAAAATGAGTAAGTGCTCATACCATGCCCAGCCCATATTCACTCTTCACAATCTTATTAGTCTGCTGAACCTCTCCAATATAGCTTGGCTTCCTCGGATTCCCTTATTCCAACTTATCCACAGCTCCCCCACCCCCACCCCTTTTAAACATTACAACTTTATATATTGTTCAAGAGCTTTGAGGTACAGAGACAGTTGTAGTAAAAATAATCTTCTGACCCAAACAACCTAATTGAAAGGACATTTTTGTGTTTTACTTTGAATCCAGTTTCACCGCCTTAAAGATAAACTGATCTGTTTTTACTCTGAAATGGAGAGGAAAACCTGTTATGCACATGACTGATCTGATTTTCTGTACTGCCTTATAGGGTATGTCACCACAGTGTGTAGCTGTGTCTGAATGATAAAAAGCAGGTAGGTAGTTCTGAGAGCTTCATCTGACGTGCTCATTGATTTGAATATGAACTCAGCCATTAACATAGCCCACGCACATTCAGGGTGAAGTCACTTCACATGCTCTTGTCTGTTTTAAGTAGGGGCATCTCAGTTACTCTTGCTGTCACTGGAAAACCTAGCCAGGTTCTAGTCTTTTTAGCTACTTTCTAGCTACTGTCACTCTTCTTCAATCTACAGCTTTGAGGAGCACTGCCTTATCGTGCCTTGAGACCGTCATACACACAGCACTGCCTTCTGCCAATGTATTCCAGGTGTCAGGAAAGGATCATATTTCAGAATAAATTACAGCTGCAAAAATCATTTTATTAACATTTCTTGTTTAATGTAATTTTTCTCTCAGCCTGTGGTGAAACAAACGCTTTTTAAAAAATCCACATTTTATGAAGATTTTTTTGGTTTTATCCAATTAATATGTTAATATTTTTCCAATTAATATGTTAATATGTTAATATTTATTTTATTATTTTTTTAAATTTAGTCGTCGCCAATTATTTTTACCCCGGTTTTCACCCCAATTTAGCATGCCCAATTATTATCTGTATCCCCGGCTCACCGCTCGCAACCCCCCCGCCGACTCAGGAAACGGAGGCTGAAACACGCGTCCTCCGAAACGTGCTCCTTCCAAGCCGTCATTTTTCGCACTGCAGATCCACAGCAATGCTACCAGACCTATAGTGCCGGAGGACAACACAGATCAGAGCCACAGGCGCCCTATCGGCCACAGGGGTCGCTGATGCGCGGTGAGCCGTGGATTCCCCTGCCGACCTAAACCCTCCCTACCCGGGCAGCGCTCAGCCAATTGTGCGCCGCCCCCTAGGAACTCTCGGTCACGGTCAGCTGTGACATAGCCTGGATTCGAACCAGCGATCTCCAGGCTATAGGGCACATCCTGTGAGGAGTGCCTTTACTGGATGCGCCACTCGGGAGCCCCCCAATTAATATGTTGTTGAATAAGTTCATTCCTGCTCACAGCTTAGAATGGGACCTGTATAATATTGAAAAGCTAAATACCCTGTTGATTCAAGCTTTCTCTCTTAAATGAAATAGCCTATATTCTGACCATACGAGGCAGTGTAATTTTGACCACTGGGATACATAAGCATATTGTTTTGGTTTTTTTATTGTTTTTTTTTAAAGAAAGGAATAAGGTACCCGGAATGAACTCATAATATTGCTATGTGATACAAAGCACTGACCATTTTTATAAGACAACACAAAGCAAACACTGTTAAAGTAAACACTGCTTCACTACATTAAAATATAACAACACACATTTCATACATGGTGTGGCCACTTTTTTAGAAACTATTAGGGAATATAGCAGGCACATCCTGAGCCAATGCATTGACAAATGTGTACTGAAAAGAAAAAGACTGGGTCGGTGACATCTACAGTGCCTTGCATAAGTATTCACCCACCTTGGACTTTCCCACATTTTGTAGTGTTACAACCTGGAATTAAAATTGATTTAATTGGGATTTTTACCATTTGATTTACACAACATACTTAACACTTTGAAGGTGCAAAATATGTTTTATTGTGACACAAACGTTAATTAAACAAAAAAAAAGACATTTGTTGGTTGCATAAGTATTCACCCCCCCTGAGTCAATACTTGGTAGAAGCACCTTTGGCAGCAATTACAGCTGTGAGTCTTTTTGGGTAAGTCTCTACCAGCTTTGCACATCTGGATCCTGCAATTTTTGCCCATTCTTAGCAAAATTGCTCAAGCTCTGTCAAGTTGGATGGGGACCGTTGGTGAACAGCAGTTTTCAAGTCTTGCCACAGATTCTCAATCGGATTGAGGTCTGGGCTTTGACTGGGCCATTCTAAGACATTCAGGTTCTTGTTTTTAAACCACTCCAGTGTAGCTTTGGCTGTGCATTTCCCTGTATTTGGCTCCATCCATCTTGCCCTCAATCCAGTTTCCCAGTCCCTGCCAATGAAAAGCATCACCATGACATGATGCTGCCACCACCATGCTCCACCGTGGGGATGGTGTTCTCAGGGTGATGAGCAGTGTTGGCTTTGCTCCACACATAGCGTTTTGCGCTAAGGCCAAAAAGTTCAATTTTGGTCTCATCAGACCACAGAACCTTTTTCCACATGTTTGCTGTGTCTCCCACATGCCTTTTGGCAAAATCCAAATGGGATTTGATATGGGTTTTTTTCAGCAATGGCTTTCTTCTCACCACTCTTCCATAAAGCCCAGCTTTGTGGAGCGTCCGGGTTATAGTTGTCCCATGGACGGTTTCTCCCATCTCAGCTGTGGATCTCTCCAGCTCCTTCAGAGTTACCATTGGCCTCTTGGTTGCTTCTCTGACTAATGCCCTCCTTACCTGGTCACTGAGTTTTGGTGGACGGCCTTCTCTAGGCAGAGTCGCGGTTGTGCCATATTCTTTCCATTTTTTAATAATGGATTGAACGGTGCTCCGGGGGATGTTCAAAGTTTGCGATATTTCTTTATAACCCAAACCTGATTGGTGCTTCTCCAGAACTTTATCCCGGACTTGTTTTGATAGCTCCTTGGTCTTCATGATGCTGTTTGTTAAGATATGCTCGCTAACAAACTCTGGGGCCTTCCAGAAACAGGTGTATTTAATCTGAGATCATGTGACACTTTAATTGCACAGAGGTGGACTCCATTCAACTAATTATGTGGCTTCTGAAGGCAATTGGTTGCACCAAAGCTTATTTAGGGGTCTCACAGCAAAGGGGGTGAATACTTATGCAATCAAGACTTTTCAGTTTTTTATTTGTAAATAATTTTGAAAAATATGTAGATTTTTTTCCCCACTTCAACATTATGGACTATTTTGTGTAGATCAGTGACAAAAAATCCTAATTAAATCCATTTTAATTCCAGGTTGTAACACTACAAAATGTGGAAAAGTCCAAGGGGGGTGAATACTTATGCAAGGCACTGTAAAAGGTGCCTCAAGGATATAGAGTAACCTAGGCAACTGTTTTTAACAACCTAACAGTGGCAGATTGAAATGTTGTATCTCTATAGAACTCTAAATTATAGTTAATCCAGTTATTGTTTACCACCTGGGGTGATTTGCTGACTCCCTTTTTAAATACCATAAAAATACAGTGAAATGTATCTCAGATACAGCAGTTGCAGTTTTAGGGTATGTTGTTATTAGACCAAACATTACCTTGGTGACTGTTTCTTCCGTAGTTTACCCTTCTGTGCACTCTATTAATCAGACACCAGGCCTTTATTCTTTTGCTTTTTCACCAGTTTGCTAACATGAATTAGTTTTAACCCCGTTCATGCAATCTTTTAACCACTCAGAAAACTTTTTCAAATATGAAAATAGCATTAAAACTGCATTTGGCACAACAGTGTTTGCTAGATTAAGAGACTTTCCCTACTTCCCAATCATTGCATTCCAATCCTAGTCTACAGACAGCATCCCACCTGGCTCCACAGTTTGAAATTCTCTCCCTTGATGTGTGGCTTATCCAAGGCGATTTACAGAGACTAGGGTGTGTGAACTATGCATCAGCTGCAGAGTCACTTACAACAACGTCTTACCTGAAAGACATGACATGGTAGTTTTGCAGCACCCAGTCATTTATCTGAATGAACAATGATGCATACGTTATGTACCTCACATGCTGAGTGTAGCAATTATCAACCACCATAGCTTAGGCTGCATTAAAACACATGTGGGCCTTGAATCAGTGTTTATTGAGGAATACAAAGCAAGAAGTGTAAAATGAACTCATGGACACATTTACTGGTTTAGTTTGGATTACAATAACAATGGAGTTTGTGTTTAATTAATGGCCAAGCAAGTCTTCAATGTGCCCTTTCTTAACTTTTTCTTGTGGATTGTGGTCCTTGATTTAAGTCAGACATTTTAAGTCAGACATCTCTTCAGAACTGATGTGATTTGGTATATTTTTAAGTGTCACAGAGCACCCTACAGTGTTTAAGAAACACATTACTTTACCTTTGCTGTATCCCATATTGTCCGTATCGCAGTAATAATCCCAATTATTCTGCTATTTATTTATTCACACATCATGGGTCATAAACCAGCTGGTTTTTCTCAACATGTACTCTTATGAATTTATCTTATGAGCATCATAGTGTATCTAAATCACTCTCCCTCCTGCAACAAAGTTGGTGCTGGTTTTAAAATGAATGGCTATGGAACGGCAAATTAGAGGTCTTGCAGGAGGGAGCATAATTTGGTTACACCATGTTGCTCATAAGAGAAATGAAAACTCCTGAGCAAAAGTTTGGCATTCCCTAGATTTATGACCTATGAATGATGTGTGAATAAAAATATCTAAATAAGATTATTAAAAAATATATATTGCTATAAACATTACAGGGTGTTTTGTATCTTTAGGCCAGTTACCTAATACTTTAAAAATCTAAATGCATTCACTAAAAAATAGGCAAGGAATTATAGGTAATTGGTCTTGGTAATTTACTTAAAACACATTTTTATTATTATATTGCTATTGTATAGTAGATTATTGTATTAACCATAACACATATTCTCTTTGTTCTTTAGATTAAAGGCAAATATCAAAGAAACCAAGTCAATTGTTATTGTCACATAACATTGTAAACAGTCACTCCATATTAAATGTGAGAAGCAAATGTTATAGATTAGTACTGAATTTGGAAGTTGCATGTTGCTTATGCAGGTCTATCATAGATTTTCCATGGCAGCCTGGCTGCAAGCCTGGAGGACAGGTGTATCCTATTTGGTTAGAACAATAAATCACTGTGGGAACCACAGTTAACAGCTTGGTAACACAGCACCAGCTGGATGGGAGATGTGCTACTGGCACAAGCCTGTGCAATGCTGCTTCAGATATCTCTTTCTTGTATTGTACTTTTTAAAATCTATTTCTGAAGAGTCACAGATGATGCACTCTTACAGTTGTCCAAAATATTATGCCAAGTAACAAAAAAGTTCATGTCCTGTTGATTTAGGGGTTGTTGTGATCAACCTATACCATGCTGACATAAGTCACATCTGGATTTTTTTAATAGGATCAGGGAGTCCACCTGGATTGCCTCAACTACAACATTTGAACAAACCAGGGCAATTACCCAATGTTGTAAAACCAACCTATAGCTTATCTCAGCAGGGTTTAAGTTGATCAAATCCACTGATTAGCTTTATATGTTTTACCTTCCTAAATCACTAGGGACACCTATTCCAAGTGCATTTGTTCTTTACCTTATACTGGTTTGCCTGTTCAAAAAAAAAAAAACATCAAGGATATTTTACAAAAAATATTATAATCCTGTTTGTAGTTAATGAGATACTTGAGGTCAATGATCTAAACATCAAGGAATCTCCACTTTAAAACTGGACTTCTTTATTTTTGGGCAATCTTTAAAATAAACCTTGTTAATATAGGCACCATTATACAGGACCTACAGCTTCAGAAATTACAAGCATATTAAATTAAAACATCACATCTGTATGGCATTTTATAATACAATACTGGTGTTGTATTTAACTAGTTTTTATATCATAAATCTTCATTCTGTAATGAAATACATATATTTTCCAATCTGACATGTCTCCAAATCACAGTTGGTTCTGTTTGTGTTTTTGAGATTTTTGTCAACAAGCCAGAGGCTGGTTGCACAAGCTCTAGCAATGCCAGTGAACACAATGTTCTCCACATTTTCTGAAGTTTGAATAAAATGTGAATATAGTAAGCAAGCCTGAAACTAGAGTTGCCATCTTTAGAAGAAGCAAAATCTGATGACAACAGGTTCAGATTCAGAACAAGTTATTGAAGTGGCCCTGGGACCGTCTTATTCCTTTGTAAACCGGTCTGTAAAATTCTCATTCCAATATCAAAGTGGGGCTGCCACCAGAAGTTATGCAAAGGTTAAAGATCCTCTATGTGTGCTTGTATAATTTCTATTAATACTTTCCCTCACCTTACATGGTTTTTCCTTGAAGTTAGAAGTTTAAAACGTGTTTCTACAGCCCTTTGCTTTGAGTGTTTGTTAGATAAATTCCTCCTTCAGAACATCTTATTTTTATTTAGTTTTGTGTGGTTTTAGAGCAACATTCAATATTGATGTCCACCTGTCTTACTTAATTAAGATTTCATAATAATTAAATATTCTTGTTATAAATTATGTGGAAATAAAACAACTTAAATTCCCATCAAATGTCTTGGATATCCTGGAGCCCAAGTGCGTTTGACTCTTCTTCTGTAGAATGTTAGTAGACACTATGTCAAATTAAACATCCATTAACAATCCTGTGTTGAAGCCTTGAATCTTTGTTTTAGGTACCTCCTGTTGATTGTAGAGTACAGCTAAAAAATTTTGTCCGGTTTCCCTTTCCCTCTGTTTACACAGTTGCCAGATGGAGCTTTACACAGAAAATGTACCGTAATGCCACAGTGTTCAGAGGATGTTTAGTGTGTTCTACAGCTGTGTAAGCATGTGTGCTGCACCGCTAAACTGCTGGGGGAAAATGGGAAGACTTCAGATCGGAATGGTGTGATGCAAATCTGTCTCACTGTAAAGGTTTTGCTTTTATAAACAAAATGAGGGCTTGCTTGGGTTACACTTGCATTAGCTCCTTAAATGGCAATTGACCTGAATATTATAAACAATAGCTGGTATATTCTAACAAAAAGATTTACAACAGAAATACAAGCTTTACAGATAATACAAGTGAGACAGTGTTCTGCTTTTGAACAGCTGTTCCATACCTCAAAGAAAAATAAAGATACATTTGCATTATTATTATTATTATTATTATTATTATTTATTTCTTAGCAGACGCCCTTATCCAGGGCGACTTACAATTGTTACAAGATATCACATTATTTTTACATACAATTACCCATTTATACAGTTGGGTTTTTACTGGAGCAATCTAGGTAAAGTACCTTGCTCAAGGGTACAACAGCAGTGTCCCCCACTGGGGATTGAACCCACAACCCTCCGCTCAAGAGTCCGGAGCCCTAACCACTACTCCACACTGCATTACATAAGAATGACCCGCTTTGTAGAGGTGATAGCCAAGAGGAAGTCTATCTTCATTATTATTATTTATTTCTTAGCAGACGCCCTTATCCAGGGCGACTTACACTCGTAAGCAAAAACATTTCAAGCGTTACAATACAAGTAATACAATAAGAGCAAGAAATACAATAACTTTCGTTCAAGTAAAGTACAAGTTTGACAAACCACAATTCAATAATACAGCAGGTAATAGTGATAGTTACATCAGGACATGATTAAATAGTGATAGTTACATCAGGATGTGATTAAATACAAAGTACTACAGGTTAAAAACTTGGCAGATTACAGTATTCTGAAGTACAGGATTAAATGCAGTAAAATAGGGGCTGATAAGAGCAAAATAAAGCACATTTACATGAAGGGTGATACTGTCCCAGGATACAAACAGAGGAGTTCTACAGGTGCTCTTTGAAGAGGTGAGTCTTAAGGAGGCGCCGGAATGTGGTCAGGGACTGGGCAGTCCTGACATCTGTAGGAATGTCATTCCACCACTGCGGAGCAAGGGTGGAGAAGGAGCGGGCTTTGGAGGCAGGGGAGCGTAGCGGTGGTAGAGCTAGTCTTCTAGTGCAGGCGGAGCGGAGAGGTCGAGTGGGGGTGTAGGGAGAGATGAGGGTCTGGAGGTAGCTGGGTGCAGACTGGTCAAGGCATCTGTAGGCTAGTACAAGAGTCTTGAACTGGATGCGAGTGGTGATCGGGAGCCAGTGGAGCGAGTGCAGTAGTGGAGTAGCGTGGGCGAAGCGAGGCAGAGAGAACACCAGGCGGGCAGCAGAGTTCTGGATGAGCTGGAGCGGACGGGTGGCGGACGCAGGGAGGCCAGCCAGGAGGGAGTTGCAGTAGTCTAGGCGGGAGAGTACCAGGGCCTGGACCAGGAGCTGGGTAGCATAGTTGGTGAGGAAGGGTCGGATTCTTTGGATGTTGCTCAGGAAGAATCGGCAAGTGCGTGCCAGAGTGGAGATGTGCTGGGAATAAGAGAGGCAGGGGTCCAGGGTGACTCCAAGGTTCTTAGCGGAGGAAGAGGGAGAGAGTGTGGTAGATTCCAGAGGAACAGAGATGGAGAGATCAGAGGAGGGGGAGGAGGAGGGAAAGAAAAGGAGGTCAGATTTAGAGAGGTTGAGTTTGAGGTGATGCGAGTGCATCCAGGAGGAAATAGCAGACAGACAGGTAGAGATACGGGAGGAGATGGTGGAGTCAGAGGTGGGGAAGGAGAGGAAAATCTGAGCATCATCAGCATAGAAATTGTATGAGAAACCATAGGATGCGATGAGGGGGCCCAGGGAGCGGGTGTAGAGAGAGAACAGGAGAGGACCCAAGACTGACCCTTGGGGGACTCCAGTTAAGAGAGGGTGAGGTGTGGAGGTTGCTCCACGCCAGGTTACCTGGTAAGTGCGGTTGGAGAGGTAGGAGGAGAACCAGGCCAGAGCAGTGCCAGAGATCCCCAGGTCAGCAAGAGATGATAGTAGAATAGAGTGATCAACAGTGTCAAAGGCAGCAGAGAGGTCGAGGAGAATTAGGACAGAGGAGAGAGAGGCAGCTCGGGCAGATAATTCATAGACAGATACTTCAACTCTATGGAGTGTATGGGCTCAAACGGGGCCTTCGTGAAAGCCTCCTGCACAATATCAAGGCTCCATTCGGGGAAAACGATCCTCCTTGGAGGGCATAATTGCCGAGCACCCTTAAGAAAACTGTGGTTGCCAAGAAATGCACACCCGGAGATACAGAGTCTACGGGGGCATGGCACACAGAAATGGCTGCTAAATACCAGTGGTCCAGTTCAGGGGCCAGACCCATAATTGGAATCTGCCTGGTTCCGAATGCCAGAGAGTGCCTTTCGTCTGACTGAGGAGATCTAGGCAAAGTGGAATCTCCCAGGGCTGGCCTTGTAAGAGCTGGCACAGGGTCAAAAATCAGATTCTCCTGGGCCACCGGGGGGTCACTAGGAGGACCTTCTCTAGGAAGGCCGGGAGTAACGGTATCGGCTGGAACATGTAAAGGAGCATCCTGGGCAACTCGTGGGCTAGGGCGTCGATGCCGAGTGGACTGCCTGAGTGGTGGAGGGAGTACCACAGGGGGCAGTGTGTCGTCTCTGCCAAGGCAAAGAGACTGACCTGCGCCTTCCTGAACCGTTCTCAAATTCACTCCACCACCTGAGGGTGGAGTCGCCACTCCGAAGGATGCGCACTCTCCCTCGAGAGGAGGTCCGCTGCCCAATTCACCACTCCAGGAGGATGCGTAGGGACAGCAGGTTCCTTTGAGCCCAAGTCAAGAGCCGGAAGACAATGCGATGCAACCCCGGGGACCGTAGGCCACCCTGGTGGTTGACATATGCCACCACTGATATGTTGTCCATCCAGACCAACACATGTGTTCCTAGTAGCACCAGGAGAAAGTGCTGGAGGGCAAGGAAAACAGCCTGCAACTCCAGCATGTTTATGTGCAGAGTCTACCTCCACCAGCGCAAGGCTGCCAAGCACGAGCGAGACACAGTGTCTGTCTCGCTTTGAGTGTAAATGAAACGCATTAAGCCACACTTGCAGCCCAGCTCAATGGCTGATACAGCTGTGGCCATCACACCCAATAATTTCTGGCACAACACCAAGATTACCTCCAATCCCTGTCGAAACAGGGAGAACAACCTCGAATAACTGCTACCCTGTCGTCCGATGGAGTGATGGAGTCCAGCCGGAGCCCTAAGTGAGTCGTGCACTGCACCGGTGTTAGCCGACTCTTTGCATCATTGATGGTGAGGCCCAGTCTTTCCATATGCTCTGTCACAATCACAGTGTGGGCCACTGCTCCCTCTCGCGACTGGGAACAAATCAACCATCAAGGTAGTTCAATACTCTGATCCCTTGCAACTGCTGTACCAGGTGGCATGTCAGGGGGCTTCCCAGAGGCTGGTGTTGCTCCCCCCGGAGGTGGCTCCTCTGGCCCTACCATCGAGGAGGTTGATTAAAGAAATTTAGTCTCAGGAATTTGTATGAGGATCTAAGAAGAGGCCGAACGGCAGCACAGAAAACTTGTAAACGCTTTTCTAAAAGGCGAAGCGAAGGTACGAATGGGAACATGGAAGTACGCCCCCAGTAAATCCACGGTGGTAAACCGGTCACCCGGCCAGACGAACTGGAGAATGTGAGTCAACATTTGGAACTTCCTCAGGTCTCAGGTCTAGGATGGGACAAAACCCGCTGTCCTTCTTGGGTACCAGGAAGTATCCTGAGTGGAACCCCTCTCCGTGGGAGGTGGGGTCTACACGATGAATGGCTTGTTTGCCCAGCAAGGCAGCCAAATCCTGCTGGAGTACCGAGACCTGAAGAGGGTGAATCAGTTAAAAGTGCATTAAAGGAATGCTGGTTCCTGTCTAAATGGACTCCAGTAGTATAAGCGTGAGGACAGCAAGAAAGCAGACAGCATAATAGTAATTTCATTGCTCACTGAGTATTGCAATGCATATGGTCCCAGATAAATAATTATCATGCTCAAATACTTTGTATTATTTAAGTAATTGCTGTGGAAAGTACATACATTCAAGTCTACAAATGGGATATACAGGAGAACACATTGATGCAATACATAGAAATGGATTACATGTACAAACTGATTGGAAAAACTGAAGCCATGCATCTTAAAATTAATCAATTATAAATAACAAATTTGCCCTTTTCTAATAAAAATGAATGATGCCATTCTGGTCCAATGGGGAAAGACATTCAGGTTTAATGAGTGTATGAGGGCGGCAGTGTGGAGTAGTGGTTAGGGCTCGGGACCCTTGACTAGAGGGTCGTGGGTTCGATCCCAGGTGGGGGACACTGCTGCTGTACCCTTGAGCAAGGTACTTTACCTAGATTGCTCCAGTAAAAACCCAACTGTATAAATGGGTAATTGTATGTAAAAATAATGTGATATCTTGTAACAATTGTAAGTCGCCCTAGATAAGGGCGTCTGCTAAAATAAATAATAATTTCTCATTAGTAAAGTACATCACCACGTTTGTCAATTTTCACATTACGCATAGTCCTGTAGCAATACCATACAAACAAAACAAAGTAAGTAAAAATACACATCTTAAGAATCATTCTTTATAATCTAGTTGGGTTGCCTTAAAGATAAACCTTTGCTGTACGATATGTGTGAATCATGCATAACGAAAGGACTGGTCAAACTATAACAAAGATCTTCTCAATACACAAGATGGTCAACTGCGCTGATTTAACATTGGAACTTCCGTCCGAGCCAAAGCGATGCATCATGGGAATCCAAAGAGTTCCGGTAGCGACTTATCCCCTATCTGTATAACGTAAAATCTGTCTCATTTCCTATTCCAAGCCTTCTCTTTTTAAAACAATTGCATTTTTAAACACGATTCAAGATTTATTTAGAGACACCCCTCCTTAACTACAAACTATAATAAGATCCAAAATGGAAAATTACCTATATGGTAACAGTATCCTGGGAGACAGTCAGCATGGTTTTAGGAAAGGGAGATCGTGTCTAACTAACCTGCTTGACTTTTTTGAGGATGCAACATTGACAATGGATAACTGCAAAGCATACAACATGGTTTATTTAGATTTCCAGAAAGCTTTTGACAAAGTCCTGCATAAAAGATTAATTCTCAAACTGAACGCAGCAGGGATTCAAGGAAATGCATGCACATGGATTAGGGAGTGGTTAACATGTAGAAAACAGAAAGTACTGATTAGAGGAGAAACCTCAAAATGGAGCGAGGTAACTAGTGGAGTACCACAGGGATCAGTATTAGGTCCTCTGCTCTTCCTAAACTACATTAATGACTTAGATTCTGGTATAGTAAGCAAACTTGTTAAATTTGCAGACGACACAAAAATAGGAAGAGTGGTAAACACTGTTGCAGCAGCAAAGTTCATTCAAAATGATCTAGACAGCATTCAGAACTGGGCAGACACATGGCAAATTACATTTAATAGAGAAAAGTGTAAGGTACTGCATGCAGGCAATACAAATATGCATTATAAATATCATATGGGAGATACTGAAATTGAAGAAGGAATCTAGGAGATTATGTTGACTCAGAAATGTCTTCATCTAGACAATGTAGGGAAGCTATAGAAAAGGCCAACAAGATGCTCGGATATACTGTGAAAAGTGTTGAATTTAAATAAAGGGAAGTAATGTTAAAACTTTACCATGCATTAGTAAGACCTCATCTAGAATATTGTGTTCAGTTCTGGGGCATTTTCGGCCTGAAAAAACAATTGTGAAGGTCTGGAACCAACTCCCCTGTAATGTTGTTGAAGCTGACACCCTGTGATCCTTCAAGAAGCTGCTTGATGAGATTCTGGGATCAATAAGCTACTAACAACCAAATGAGTAAGATGGGCCAAATGGCCTCCTCTCGTTTGTAAACTTTCTTATGTTCTTATGAGTTTGTTTTTGCATATGACTCCTCCCACGTGTATGATGCGTGTGAATACAATGTCTATTATTGAAAAGAGTGTCTTATTAAAAATACTGTGTACATTTATGTCTTATTAATTAAAGCAACTGCTTCATTTAAAAATATGTACATTTACATATATTTTTTAAATTATCAGCTTGTATTTATATTCTTAGGTTAGTTCTCAGTTACGGTTGCAATTCATGACTGAACAGTTTTGAATACTCTAACAATAGTAGTCCTTAATGTATTTTATGTATTGTAGCAACCCGGGCACCGGTGTGTATCTACTGACTTTTATGTTGTCAGTATACGTAGCCGCTAGTGCCTTCTTAGGTGTATTTGAAGAAGGCATTTGTCGAAACTTTTTTTTTTTTACAGTTTTACAGTACCTTTTATGCATGAATCTCCGACCAAGTCATTTATGTTCCAGTCCATAAATAAACATTTCTGATAACATCTACTTTAATTCTCTACTATGGAAGTACTTACAACCATATCTGGTCTTACAGTATATAAGATTTTATGACTGCAAGGATAAACCATTGCAATGACCATATTTGCTGTATTCACAACCAGGCTTCCTTTATACATGGTTTTGCAGAGGAACAAACTTTTGTGTGGGTTTTCCCACAGTCTAGTCTCGTACACTATAAACATACTATTATATGCACCAAGCACTTCGTTTCATATCGCAAAGCTAGTGAATATGGTTACAGCACAGAGAAATAAAGCTTGTTTGTGGGATACACACAGACACACATTTGACAACATAACAACTGTAATTACAAGGGGCTGTTTGTCTTCTGCCGTTTAATCTTAATGCAAATGGGACTAGTCACTTGTGCATTGATAATATGAAGTTGTGGCAGAGCTGAGGCCTGCCCTTGTAAAATGTTTTTTGTTTGATTAGAAATAACACTGGTGGGGTTTGTAACTGAAAAATGTGTGTAAATTGTATCATTTGAAAGTGCTGGATATGGCAGGGCTGGGAGGTGAGACTTCTCTCCCTACCTAATTGAAAGGAATGTGCAGCAGGTGACCATGTGTCAATTGAAGAAGCCCGAGACCTTTGAAATATTTACATACCCGACCGGACCATCTCCACAAATATCATAATTCCAAACATACGCTACTGAAACTAAGTACCTTCCGTGTAGTGTATTCCCGACTTCCAGTTAAAACGAAAAGAAAGAAAAAATCACTCTCAATGAATCATAACTCAATTACTTCCTTTCCTAATAATCCAACATTGCATGATTTAGAAGAAGACAACACCAGGCGTCTTCAAAACTTTGTTACCATAAACAGCCATACATTAAGATGCTCTTGCAAATTCGCATACTCATTTTGGACAAAATAAGTCATGTACCGCTGAGTTGGCCCAGCTACAGGATGAATACATCCGTTTTCAGTGTTCCTGTCAATCCGTCATTTTTCTCACTGCGGATCCACAGTGAAGCCACCAGACCTATAGTGCCGGAGTACAACTCAGATCTGAATTGCTCCACTGCAGACCCGCAGGCACTCTATCTGCCACAGGGGTCACTGGTGCGCGGTGAACCGAGGATTACCCTGCCGACCTAAGCCCTCCCTACCCGGACGGCGCTTGGCCAACTGTGCGCCGCCCCCTAGGAACCCCCGGTCATGGTCGGCAATGACATAGCCTGGATTCGAACCTGCTATCTCCAGGCTATAGGGCGCATCCTGCACTCCACATGGAGTGCCTTTACTGGATGCACCACTCGGGAATCCCTAGCCTCCATATTTTTAATGTAGAGAATCTCTCCTTTGTACAATTTTTTTGGTTAACTGACATGAACTCTAGAAATCCTCACCACTCAGAGCAGCGCTTCACGAGATATTTTTAGACAGGCACAAAAGGAAGCAGGAAGTGAGTTTTAGGAAGCAGAGGAAGAAAAACATACTCAATTAAAATTAAAAACTATAATATACAAACTACACCTTACCTGACCTGACCCTGACACTTATTGTCAGGTCTCACTGGTCTCGGGTCAGGTAACAAGGCTGTAATTCCCAATAAAACCTAGATGCCTGAACAATAAGCAATGGCTAGAGGACTACCAGCAAGTACATCAAAGAGATAATTAGAAAGTGTGTCATGCTGTTAAACCTGGCTAATTACCAGCAGAGTGATGCTATACCAATGAACCCTGATTTGTTAAGGTCGTTATTTAGACTGGTTTTGGAGGCAAATCCATCACTGAATTCTCTTGGCTGGATCCACAGTATACCAGAATATGCATTATTTTGAGAGTTGAGTGGGGGCAATGTAATATGTGTAGTCTAAAGTGGAGTTCCTAAGGTGCAAAAGCCATCAAGCAAGGAAAGCTGTAAAACCAAATATGAATTGTCATATTTAAATCAACCAACCCCAGCTTTGTAGCTATCACACACGGGAGAATAAACTGAAATTCATCTAAGAAAGACTGCAGCTCCTACAGTGTTTAACAATTTTATTTGAACATTTAGCATCCACAGCAGTAAAACAATAAAGAGCACTAATAGCCACACTGTGAGTTTGCCTGTCACCGTGGCAGAGCGAAAGCCAATAGGGACTTCTGCTTGATGGTGATTCAGAAAGCTACAGAGAAAACAACATGTCTCCTGTAAATCCCATTTAGCCTTATTTGCATTTCTATTTAATCCCCCGAAAAATAAAAATAATAATTCAACATTGTCCAAGACTTTAAAGCAGGCATTGAAGTCAGATTTATAAAATAACTCACTGGTTAATATCCAAGCTAATTATTTTTGGTATTTGGCAACAGATATAGGATAAAGTGTGCAGACCTTGCTTTTCAAGCATTTAAAAAATACTACTCTGAACAAATTCTGTATGGTAAATAAAATGCTGTGTTTCTTCAAAACAGAACCTATTAATCTCATGTGAAATCTGCGTGAGGCAGATGCTTTGATTAAGTATGCGGTCTGGGATTAATGACATTTTTATAAGTGAGGCCCCAGTGTGCTCCACAGCTAAATAGAGGAGCCACAGACCAGAGTGAGGTTCCTTTGTGCAGGCGTAGCAACTTGTAAAAGCAGTCAAGTTATTTCATGGCCCCCATTGCCTTCTAACAATGTGTGCTTTCAACGTGGGCAACTATTCATTTCTCTGCTCTGAGTAGGTGTCCACTTTCAACACAACAGTGCAGTGTGCAGTGGGTCACAAAACTCCCTTTCTGCAGTATAACAGCATCACTGTTTGCTAGGAGAAAGGATTCCTCAAAGGTGAGTCAGACGTTAAGGGCCTGCTGTCGATATATCCTGGCCCTACTGTGTCTACATGGGTAATTCATCCCAAATAGGAAGGCAGGAGACATGCAGTTTTCATTTCACTTGCTGGCTATCTACCTCTGAGGAAACACAAAGCCCTCTGGGAGAGAAGGCTTGATTGGAATACCTTACAGTGCCTATTTGAAATGTTCACAGTGGAGTCCTTTTTTCGATAAAAAATAAATGGCCATTGTATAGTCCATGGCTGTACAATATCTTTTAGACCTATGGGCCTATGAGGGCTTTTCAAGGCTCAGAAGTCATAGTATGCAGGTTACTAGTAAACAAAACAGGAATGGTCAGGTTCCCAGTCTTCCTGAAATTCAATAACTGAGGCACTCCCAGTCTTTATTTTAATTCAGCAGGAGATTCCTCATGCAAAAATACAATAAAAATACAATAAAAAAAACACCATGCCAATGTGCAACCATAATTAATGAAGTGCACACCGACACATAATACTACTTTTTGTCTGACTCCATAGAGAGGGAAATTACATCCTAAGTGAAACGAATGAGCTCACCCACTCATGCCCAATGCTGCTGGTTCACAACAATTTACATATTTTTTGGATGATCTATTTTCAGTTGCTGGATAGGGGAATGCAATTCAAACTGGACCTCACTCTGCGTTTGGCTCAGGTTGCATTCAAATATCTCCATTTTTGGCCAAGCACTGGTTTACAAATTCCAAAAATGTACTTCTCGCTGCTACAGAAAGAGCAGAAAGTGCTGCCCATATTTGTGAAGATTCTGCAAAGGTGCTGCACAGCCCAGGTCCTATCTGTTTAAGTAGTAAACTTTAAGTTTCCTGTGCTGTCAATCCAGCTTTTTACTAAAGCAGAATGTGTGTATATATTTTCATTTAATTTGCTGGGATTCAGTTCCCATGCAGTTTGATCTGATAACAGAACACTTTTTTCCTCTGTTACAATCACCATCATATTCTTAAACATTACAAGGAGCATGGAAATCAAAGTCAAGCTTTTTACTTATTCAATTTTAGAATAAATTACTAACAGCCTGCTTTTTATGATACCAACCCAATTATTATTATTTGTACAGAGACCAGCAAAAGTAGTATAAAGAGAATAATACAAGACAAGTCATGTACTGAATGCTCCAAAACCCTTGAGGTTCCAGAACATCATTAATCTCTCTGAAAGCACTTCAATGACTTGAAACAACACTGGGATTCCTAGAGTTTTTTTTACAAGGTTGTTATGTCTATAACTCTTATCTGCCTGTCCTTGTTAAACCTGTTTGTGGCATCCGTTGGTCCTCATAAAGTTGTTGTTATCTATTCATTTAGTAGACAGAATTATAGGGACCATGCAGTGATAGATGGAGGCATGAAAGATTTTTATTCTGCCATCTGCAGCTTCATACTGTGGTGGACAGTTTAAGGCACTACTACTACCAGTACAGCCTCTTTATAAACTGCTATAGTGTAGATGGACAGGTAAAAAGCACATGCCATGTTCATAAGCTCAAAATTATTTTTTTTCTGTCAATCTCTGTTTTTTTTTATGCTGTAGAACACAGTTCTTAAACTTCACTGCACTAAAATGCAATAAAAATGAGGACGCAACCCCACTGCCCTATGTTATTGCAGAATATTTAGTACTGATAAGTAAACATGCATTGCAAGGCAATATCAACAAAACTAATATATCCAATGGTTATTTTTAGTTCACAATACAATTGCAAGTTTTTTTTTTTTTTTACAGCCAACTGTAAAAATAATAACAAATAAAAAACTGCTTCCAGGTTTACGCGATCGTACCACATGGACAGCTTTTGATTTAGTCAGTGAGAGAAAGGACAGATGTATCTCGTACTTGGAGTGATGTGTTTTAAGTAATCAAAAATATCTTCCAGGTGAGCTAGCAAAGGAAGCCATTTAGCATCTACAAGCTTTTAATAATAATAATAATAATAATAATAATAATAATAATAATAATAATAAATTAACATGCTTGTTTCTTAAACTAAAACAGGTTTTTATATTGCGCAGGTAACGACCCTGGTCTGCTGTAACCGTGTTCAGGAAGGTTCTGTGACTCAGGGTCAACAGTTCAATGGCCATGTTCAGGAACGTCAGAGACAGGAGAATCGCCACCAACCAGAAGCTCATCTTGCCATGGTTGCAACATTGTTGTCACAAACCAAGGGACAAGATGTTGCAACCATCAGGGGATCAAGAGTGGGAAGTCTGCTTGGGATTGGTGCACCGTGGGCTTGCCCTCGACGCAGGGATAAATAACGGACTGCTGCTGCTAGGCTGCAGAAGAGAGAGGAACAGGCTGCTGCTGAGACGAACAAGCTGCTGCTGCTGCTGCTGCTGCTGCTGCTGCTGGACTGAGAGAAATATTGTAGAACAGACAGGAAAGAAACCAGAGACTGCACTTAGTTGGCTGTAGCACATGTGGAGCAGCAGTGTGCTTTGGACTGAGTACTGTATTTTTTTTATTTTGTCACAGTCTGATTAGCACTACGCTGCTCAGCTGTATTTGTACCACTGGCTGCTAAAGCATCACATTTATACCTGTCAAGTGTACAGTCCCGGCTTAATTATTATTATTTTCTTTTGACGATAACTAGTACTCTAGGAGGCACACAATTTTAAAATCATTTTTTTTACAATAACAACACCCTTTCTTTGTTATAACTGAATGTCAAAATAAGTTATTTTTTGTTGGTTTGAGAAAAAACACTTAAAGGACTGCTAACCAATGTTATTAAATATGTTGTGTTATTAGCACTGGTGTCATCATTACTGCTCACCATTCTATTCTGTTATCTTTACCATGTAACAGGATGCTGCTAGGCACGGACGTGCTGAAACACGTTGTTTGTTTGTTTGTTCTTTTTAAGTTTTTTTTATATAAATAAAATCAACTGAATTTTGAAGATAACGGGTCAGATCCGTCTTTTAAATGACATGGTGAGTGTGCGGCCGATAATGCACATTTTTGATACAATACTATAGTCTTGCTTTGGCCAGCACCTCATTAATTACTAAGCATTGGAGCACACATGACTTTTACCTATTATATATATTACATATTAGGTGATTACACATTAGGTACTAATGTTACTTTTTTCTAGATGATTTTGCACTCACTCGGGTACTTATGGGCATGGAGACGGTTTGAAGGATCACATCCAAAAACTCAAAAAAGCTTTAAAAAACTTTGTTTAAAATGATAACAACAAAAACTAAACACACACTAGAGTCGAAAATTGAAACGGCAAAATTACAGTATGTATGCTGAATATAATTTTCAATCGTAGTAGAGGAATTGTATTCAATATTCTTTATTCTTAAGTATGTCATTCACTAGTGCAGTCATATTGATTATATTAATATTGTTGCTTGTTTTCACTTCTGTGGCTCTTTTTGTTGCAATGTGTAAATATAAAGCACTATACAATGTAGTTGTGTAGAACATCGTTGTGTACATTACAAATGAATTATTTTGTAACTACGTTCCAGTATAAATGACACAATTGGAAACGTTTCCTCCGAACATTGCAATTAATAAACAGTTAAAACGATTATGTTCAAATGGTTTGACTTTTATTTAATGTCCCACGTGGTTAGGAGGTCAAGATAATGGTTAAAAATTACAACATAAGAAACGACATTAAAATAGGGTTTACCATGTGGCTCCAGATTAACCGGACGCTGTGAGACAGAACGGGATTTCAAATTTGCCCCTAAATTGAAATAAATGAAGGTGTAAATGAACCATCCTTAGCTACAGTTAAGAATGGTGCTTAAATACCCGCATGCGCGTCAAATAATTGTATTACACCAAGAATGAATTGCAGGCAGTCGCTATTTTTTTCTGTTTGTTAAAATTCAATCGCCCATATTATTCTGCAAATACAATCGCATCATCGTCTCGTTGCTCTATCGATAAATTAGCTATTCGTTCATTAAGATGTGATCAGAAGCAGCTGATCAGTGTGAATTGTTTGCTGCGCCCAAGCAATTCCACCACAGTAGGATTAATCTCAGCAAAGGTGGAGCTCATTTATACGTGAATTACTTTCAATGTAGGGGGAATTTTGAAATCCCGGTCTGTCTCAAAGCGTCCGGTTAATCTGGAGCCATATGGTAACCCTAATTAAAACACGTTCTGCATTTATTTTCACTAACACCCGTAAGCACTATTCAAACATCTAAGTGAAAGACTGCACTGCCAGTCCCTATTGGTTTGTTGCTATGTGCTCTCGAGTCTCAGTCACACTCATAGTCATACTCAGTCAGAGACGCCAGTCTCATTCTGAGACGAGATTTGGTGATAGAACTCCAATACAAAAACTTTAAAACGGACAGAAATGGATGATAATAACACTCCGTTATGAAACGCTGTATGCCACATTTCTAATTGGAGCTTAAGGAAAATATCGCTATGGTGCTGAGTAAGTAATTGTTCTCGAGTCCGGTAGGAAAAGCAGAAACCTGGACATCTCACAAGAAACAGACCCAACAGAGCATTGTGAATCATTCTGCTTTTAAGATACGTGGGTAAATCATTCATAATTCTGAAATTGCATCTTTATTCTAAAACATTGAAAACTACTTAGGAACTTTTAAGTTTTTGTGTGATTATTCCGCGGTGGTCTGCGTTTTTATCTGTTGCACATAGCAAATCAATCGAATAATGCAAAGTTCATGTTCTTAGGGATCAAATTTCAACAACAGACGGAATAAACGACTCCACTGGAAACCTTGTAATAACAGTCTTGCAAGTTAAAAGAAAACATTCTTACATTGTGGAAAACATTATTGCAGTTTCTTGAGATGCTAACAAACAATGCTTCAAACTGGACCCGAAGCCAGGAGGAGGCTCCAGAAACTAACGCTTTGAAGAATGATTATTTGAACGCAAGAAGCTGCTGTTTTGGACATTGTAAGTAGTAGAAATAATAATACATGAAAACGGAGTGAGTAACGGTATGCCAGTAACACATTTTGAGTGCCAGCTTTTACAACTTTTTTTTTTTTTTTTTTTTCCTGAACGTATGTGCTGCCTGCACGTTTTCCTGCTTCGCGTATGATATTCAGAAATGTTTATCCTCCTATGGGCAATTAATGAAAGAACTGTAACTATTTTATTGTTTTTCGTTTGTGCTTAATCTTGGCTGGTTCCACTTACCTGCTGTGAATGGCACCGTTTGGTTTGTTGCAATTAAATGCCCTCGCGAGAATGTTTGTACTTGGAGTCCTGACTGGCTTCTCAGTTGTCGGTATGCTGATTTACGGTTACCTGTCGTGGGAAAACCTCCATTCCAGGGTACACGACAGGGCAGAAAACGAAATAGACAAGCCTACCTCTCAACCTCACATTATTTTCATCCTGGCAGATGACCAGGGATTCAGAGACGTAGGGTACCATGGTTCTGAATTCAAAACCCCCACTATAGACAGACTAGCTGCTGAAGGGGTTAAGCTGGAGAATTACTACGTTCAGCCTATATGCACGCCATCAAGAAGTCAGTTCATTACTGGCAGGTAAGCGTGTCCGCAGTCTATTGAAGCCATCATTTTATACACACCTGGAGATTGAATGCATAGCCTCTCTTATGGAGGTGGCAGTAGAGAACTGTGATCATAGTCCCTTTTTTTTGCAATGCTATGTATGTGTACTGTAACTGTTTATGTAAAATGCAGCTGTCACTGTCAATTGCAATACTATATAATAAGTGTAGTTTACATGCACTCAAAGCATATTTATATTAACAAACAACATTTAGATTTTTTAACAAGGACAGATTAAAAGTCTCTGCTGCACCCAGGGAGGACAGATGGCTTTGTAACTTGTTTTTTTTTTTCAGTTACAGTGGTTTAGAGCAGGGGTTCCCAAACTTCTTTAGCCCAAGGTTCTCTATGAAATTAGACATCCTGACTGGACCTGCTCCCAGTCTATATGACATCTACAATAGTGTTCCTTACTATCACACACAAACTGTTAGTGTGGAGTTGTGGACAGCAGACATTAATATTATTAATGAAATCGAGCGTATGTCACATTCGAAAGCAAATAAAACACAACAACATTCATGTCATTGAATTGATTGTATGGAACAGCGTTTGTCAGGTATCAGTGATGTTGTGGATACAATATGTTTGTCCACTGGCTATATAGTGAAGATTGTACCTAGTGGGTTATAATTACAGTACAACTCATATGTTCAAATCGGCTTGCTTTTTGCAATATCCAAAATCTTAAGGTACAGATGTTCCTTTCCTGTGTACAGTAACACAGATTTATCTAAATATGCATCCCCTTTTATCAACCCCTTTTCCAGCTGTTCCACACTGGCAGTATTTTGAAAAGCCCACTACACCTATTGTATTACCTTCTTTATACAGTACATTAGAGTCTGACATGTGACCCCCATCTTCTTGGAATAATAAAGCCTATTGAAAATGGAAGCATTGCAAATATGCAAAAGGGCTTATGTCCACGGTTGTTTTTATAATTTTATAGTTCCTTCAGACATTCTTTCAAACCCTTCTTTTGTATATATTCTATGAAGAACTATTCTTATGTGCTCACAAATAGATGTTGCTGGAACCCCTCATGGTTCTGTTTGGAACCCTTTGATTAAATATTGAGTTCTATAGAAAGCCATAAGGAACCCTGTAGTTCAATATAGAATGCGGTTAGAGTACAAGCTACTGTACTGTAAGTTTGATATTGCAATAACTCCTAAACGAGAGAGCTTTTATACTATGCTTACAATATGCATTACTTTGATGACAAAGAAATGAATCCATATGGTGGCATGATTTTTCCACAGACCTGATTTAAACCTGATGTAAATAATATAATATATAAACGCAATGAGCAAGGTATTTCCTTTGTGTGAGGAGGTAGGAGGTACAGTATTTGCATGGCCAATAGATTTAACATGACTCCAACATCTCTGTTACCTGGCTACGAAAGTTAAAGTATGTAACCTTGCATACATTTTCTTCTAAAATTACTGTACATTATTTATGAGTTGCACTGAGGAATCTTGTGTCTCGAGATAGCTATAAATTCTGCCCCGTTTGGAAATGTGGTTTCTAAACATGTATGTATGCATTCACACATAAAAATGGAAGAATTACAGAAACAGCATCTAGATGGTCTCTTTCTAGAAATCAAAGAAAAGTACTGGGATGTATGATTACTATCATGTAAGCATGGTAAAAATGAAAATGTACCATAGGGCATTGTTTTAATAGGTGCTGGTTATAATGTTCTATTCATGCCTTGTGCAATATTCATATTAATATGATTATTTATGACCAGATTTCTAATTCATTTATTAATCAACAGTTCACAAATGGTCAGTTAGGTTCATGGCATATGTCCAGTTAGTCATGGAATAACCAGAAGTGAGTATTATGACAATGACTCATTATGTAAAGGGAAGCGCTTCAGCTCAAATATCAAGTCTAAACAATGCTATGATGATTTTCTCACCAGTTACAGATGGAACAGCCAAGTCACTGTCACTTTCTCTGTAAAAATACACTGCTTTACTACACTTTATATGATTTGTACTATAGTATACTGCAGCAAAGCTTAAAAAATAACTGCAATAATCATATAAGAGTCATGTGATAGTAACGTGTAAGTGCCGTTGCAGAGCTCTGTCTGGGGTCCTGTTTATTCTTAGATATATCATATACAACATGGCAGGCAAAGATGGCAGACAGATACACCAGTCAAGAAGGAAAAATAAAGGAAATCAGCCTCTGCATTGCTGCTGGTGAATTGGAAAGTTCCTTCAACATTTAACTAAGTCAATTCTTAAAACAGGTGCTGAGAAAAAAAGGTTGTTTCAAATTGATGGAGCAAAAAATGCAAGAGAGCATTTTCAGTGGTCTTCTTAACAGTCAGAATGTAGAAAACGAGATGTTTAATTCACTGGCATTGCTGCTGGTTAACATTGGTGAGGTTTATGTGTTGCCTCTTGCTTCGTGTCTCTCCACCTGATACGAATACGTTTTAACAACTTTATAATGAAGATGTCAGATGAAGCAGAATGGATTTACAGGAATAGTAGGAGAGGGAGTGTGGATCCCCTTTATTATGATTAAACAGCATACTTACAGTATCTTTGGGGCATCCTTAATTTGTGTAGTATGCAAGAAACAAACTAAAAAACATGTTCAGCACAAAATCACTCTCGCAATTAACGATTTACATTTGCAAATAAAACACACATTACAAATATCAGGCCAGATTTATTAAGGTTTATATCCTGTGGAAAATGTATGATGTACCTTGTGAAAAAAATGGGATGCTGTATACATTTTTTTTTTTTTTAGTAAGGATTTCAAGCTGATTTAATTTAATTGTAGCTGCAGCAGCAGACATATTGTTGGAACCTTTTAAGAGAAGCAGTAACTTGTTCAAAGTGCTGTAATCATCCACTTTGAAACTGCCTTTGGCATTACATCCTTAATCATTCAGTTTATTTAGATTAGTAGTTGGCTTTTATATTGCAATTTGAAAAACATTATGCCTAATTAGTAGATTATTAGTTCTCACAACAAAACTTTTCGTGTCCTGTTCCTGTTCCCTAAGTCTGGCATGGGTTGCTCAGTGAAATACCTTAGCTCCTACTGCCATGGCATTGTATGGCCTGAGCCGAGAGTTTTTTCTCATGTCACCTGATTAGATATTTTTGTGTTTAAATATTTCCATTTAGCGTAATGCAAATAGCACTTTTGTATTTAACCACATTCTAAATCAGTATTTTATGCAGGAAAAATGCAGTCCTGTAGAAGTACTGGAACAAAAAAATGACCACAGGTTTCCACGTGTAATCGTTTCAAATAATAAATCGTGAAAGAGGTCCTCAGTCAGTTTTTGCCATTTGTAATCTGATTGAAAAGTAGCCCAATTGTCAAATTACATTATTTCCCCTTTTCACTAAATTCCTGCATCCCCATCACAGATGTTTCCATAGACTTATATTGTGCACATCTGTGCTGAAGCTGCAGTGAATCCAGAGAGCTGAGTGCTGTATACATTAGTTTAAGTTATTTCAATTATCTATCTATGTCAGCAAGAATTTTTATTTGAGACAAGGGTGTTGTAAGCTTGTCTACAGACAGGAAAGGTGTGGGGTGAGTTGGTGCTGTTCAAGCTTCCCTAAAAGGTTGTATTATAAATATAAATAGTTATATAAAGAATGAAAGTAGATTTATTATTGTTCCTAATAGAAATAAAGGGATCCATCAAATATTTTATGTATTAGTAAGTCCATAATGTAGACATTAAACTGTATTTTACATTTTAGGATCAAATAAAAACATCTAAGTTTGTTATATCTGGGCATATAGACAGTCCATTACAGAAAAGAGATACTTATAATCATTTAAACCTATTTTTGCCACCAGAATAAATGATATTTATTCAATAACACTGACATCATTTATTTTGGTATTACTGAAACTCTCCTCATCTAACTTAACAGTATGTATTATTACTAACTTTCAGCATTTGGAGAAGTTTTTAAATAATTAATCTTAATTATTCCAAACAAAAGCAGGCAGCCTTTATCCATTTAGTTTTTATAGACATGCAAGGGTGTGCAATTCATATCGCCCGACGCCCGGACAACAAGATTTTTGTGAGGGACAACAAGTTTTACTGTTATACTTTGCCCATTGGACAAATAGTTTTGTTTTTATTTATTTTTATTATGTTCATTCTGTTGCTAGAAAAACACTCTGGGTATATTTCTAGAGAGTCAAATAAGTTTCAGAAAACTGAATTGCGGAAGTCTATCAACAACACAAACATTTTAAAACGTGTGTATATCCCACCCCTATCACTTCTGATTGGCTAGTTGTGGAAAAAGCTGATCTTCTATTGGTTACAAAGAAACCCAGAAATTGCTGCCAAGAGAGGCTTTGGCAAGGCACAGACTAATCATTGAAATTAGCAAATAGGTGATACTGCTTTCTTTATACATTAACCTGACAGCAGCAATCTAGTAAGGTTACAAAAAAAAAAAAAAAAAAACCCATCATAGTCTCTAAGGTATTAGCGGATTAGAAAAAATCGTGTTGTGTAATTTATACAATTATTTCTGAGTCAACTTTGTGGTCAAGCACGTACTTGTTGGGATGTTTAAAATAAATGTGAAGTTTACTGTTTAGAAAGATTTCAAGACAAACTTTCCCTGGCATAAAATGAATTTTATTTTTTCGATTTTAGTGTTGCTAACCTAGTTTTTCATTTACCATATTTACATATGTTTTAGATTTAAACACTATATTAAAATATATTTATATCTTTTTTTTTTTTTTACTAGATTTGAACAGAAGCGATATTAATTATTTATTGGACATCGATTTGTGAAACTATTATAACATGAAGATTGACAAATATGTTTATAATTATATAACTGAAATGCTTATATATGAGATTATCTGTACAATATTCTATTATTATTTTAAAATAAAATACTGTAAATCTCATGGCAATGTGTTTATGTATTCATTCATTTATGTATTTATTTTTCAGTGAGAGTAATGCAGGGAAAGAATATTGCCCCCCCCCCCCCCCCCCCCCAATAAAAGCCATCAGGGTATGAAACCAGGATCACCCTGCTGCAGCAGTGTTCCAGTTAGCCATCATGGGATGCTAGATAAGGAAAATAGCTATAACATGTTGTACACTGTTTAAAAAAAAAAAAAGTTTATAATAGAAATAAACAAAAGAAAAACACATTTTGTCTTTGCAGAATTTGATGGAGCCTACTGTAAATATTGTGTGCATTTTTGGGTCACAGGGAAGCCCAAATCCTACAAGTTATATTTTACTTTGTGTGTGTTGTTTGTGACAGGGAGGGGGCAAGTAGATTTTTCTAGCATTATGTCCCTTGGACAAGAAGGTTTTTTCAGAAATTGCACACATCTGCACATAGTTTTGATAATGTAATTTGTACTAGCTTTTAAAGCTTTTCAAATGTTTACTATTATTGTCTTACTTCATACTAGATGGTTGTACAATGTGTGGAGATTCAAAAGCATTTAGAATTGCTCCATAATAAACAAATGCATTAAGTAGATTAAAACAAGTCTTAAATTTCTAATTATGCAATTTGCATTATACTGTAGTTTAGTAATTGGTATTTTATTATTTTATAAAACATGGTGCACATTGCAATTTGAAGAGATTGCGGTATATAATGTTTATCTAATACACTGATTTGATGGATTTTTTCCTCTTATTTTTTAGATATCAAATCCACACTGGCCTTCAGCACTCCATTATAAGACCCACTCAGCCTAACTGTTTACCGTTGGATAATGTGACGCTACCTCAAAAACTGAAGGATGTAGGGTACTCCACACATATGGTTGGGAAGTGGCACCTGGGGTTTTATAAAAGAAACTGCATGCCAACTCAAAGGGGCTTTGACACCTTCTTTGGCTCTCTGTTGGGAAGTGGTGATTACTACAAACATTTTAAATGTGACAGCCCTGGAATATGTGGCTATGACTTGCATGAGGGTGAGAATGCAGCTTGGGAGCACGACAACGGGATCTACTCCACAATAATGTACACACAAAAGGTGGTGGACATTCTAGCATCTCACAACCCCAGGAAGCCTCTCTTTCTGTACTTGGCTTTCCAGGCAGTGCACTCCCCCCTGCAGGTGCCCAGCAGGTACTTGGAACACTACAAATCAATTACCAATTTGCACAGGAGGAAATACGCTGCCATGGTAACCTGCCTAGATGAAGCTATCAACAATGTGACATTGGCTTTGAAGAAGTATGGTTACTACGACAACAGCATAATTGTGTACTCCTCGGACAATGGAGGGCAGCCCATGGCAGGAGGGAGCAATTGGCCTCTCCGGGGGAGCAAAGGGACGTATTGGGAAGGAGGCATTCGTGCGGTGGGGTTTGTGCACAGCCCTCTGTTGCTAAACAAAGGCACCTTGTGTCGGGGTCTTCTGCATATTACTGATTGGTATCCCACTTTGGTGACGTTGGCTGAAGGCCAGCTTGACGAAGACCTGCTCTTGGATGGTTACGATGTGTGGGAGACTATTAGTGAAGGAATGCCCTCACCTCGGCTGGACATCCTACACAACATTGACCCCATTTACACCAAGGCCAAAAATGGGTCCTGGCAAGCCGGCTACGGCATCTGGAACACTGCCATCCAGGCAGCCATCAGGGTTGGGGACTGGAAGCTGCTGACAGGTATCCCTGGGTACAGCGACTGGGTTCCACCACAAGCCTTCTCTGGACTCATGACTAACCGCTGGCACAAGGAACGGGTGTCCTGGGACCTGGGTAAGTCTGTCTGGCTCTTCAACATCACAGCGGACCCCTACGAGCGGGCAGACTTGTCTCGCCGGTACCCTCACATAGTCAAGCAGCTGCTGCTCAAGCTGGCCAAGTACAACAAGACCGCAGTGCCCGTCAGATACCCCCCCAAGGACACCAGCAGCAACCCCCAGTTAAATGGAGGGGTATGGGGCCCCTGGTATAAAGATGATGAGAGAAAGAACAATCTTGTCACCAATCTTCTCAGCAAGAAGAAGCGGGGGAAAAAAATGAAAACAAAAAAGTTGAGAAAGAAAGTGTGATAGGCCTGGGTTGCCTTAGCTGAACATACTGTACTCTTCTCAGGGAAGTTGAAGGCCTCCCATAACAGTTGCATATGAACAAATATACAGATTCATTGACCTGCATGTGCACACAAAATAAACACAGACTTCTTGTTTTGTAATTGAGGTGCTTCAGTGAACAGGGTTGAGATTGTGGTAAATACTTTTAGGAGACAAAATGTTCCCAGAGAATGGTGCTTTCTTTCTCTCAGTTTCCTGTTGAATTTCAGAAACTGGAGATATATTTAAATTGACAATGCCTTTTGGGGTAGGAAATAAAAATAGTATAATATATTGTTGACTGACAGACACATTTTGTTGTTAGGCTAGCTATGAAGATACATTTGTAACTGAAGAGCCTGGTTTCAGTGAACATAACTGCTGTTGCAAGGTAAATGAAAAAGAGCTTCCTGTGACTTAGCCTTTGTTAGTACTTTTATAGTACCAGTTCTTAGGGATGTGCAAAAATGCTGATTTTTGCGGCTAAAATGTCCTCATTTTTGCATTTGATTAAAATGATCTGGATTAAAAATGTTACAATTGTGCTGTATTTCTAAAAGAAAATTCTAATGCTACCCAGTTGCATATGTATAAGATTTGTTAGGATTATAGCAGGGATATCAATTATTTTTCTACTAATTCTATAAAGGTGCAATTCATTGTTTTGAATAATGGTACTTTTAAAAAAACAAACAAACAAAAAAAAACACAATAGAACCCTGGTAAAAGTTGATTGTAGTGTACAATGTAAAAGTAGTGAAGCATGCATGACAGTAAAACATTGGGAAATCATAATGAAATAAAGGTAAAGCACAAGGAACCACAATAAAAGCATTTTGTTTACAGAGGAATGTATGGCAAATAATTTACCCACGTAAGCTATTACATGGAAATGCCTTACTTACTTGATAAATGTTCTGAAGGATAAGTTTACAAAGGTTTGCATAGCATAAATAAGCAATAGGACCTGTATATCAGGTAAGGCCTGCCTCCTGCAGTTACCGTATTCCTTTGAATTTAAGACTCCCTCGAATTTAAGACGCAGTCCAAATTTACCACCCTCAATTTGAGGAAAAAATAAAACATCAGATAAATATGCATTTACAAATATACGACCTCAATTACGCTGTTGTATCGTACAAAACTGACATGAAACAGTGTAGTTGTAGATTAACCACAGAGCTTGTTTATTGTGCTGCGCACTGTATAATATTTAAGCGTCTCTGTCGTACACGAACCACCACTCGCTTACGGCATCACCCATCCCGGCAACAGCAAGCATGACACAACATTCCATGGCATCAGGCAACATGTAACCTAGCAACCACAACAGGTTTGAACACTGCTTGGTATGTCGAAAAGTACAGGGGTCTGATCAGAATTTCCGATCTGTTCAAGCTGGAACTGTTTGTTAGAAATGCTGAAATTGTAAACGTTTCTCTTGGAATTCCTCAGGAAGCTTGGTTTGTTTTTTTCTCAGCAGTGTCACGTTGCTGTTTGTTTACTCGGGCAGACGCCTTTGTTGTCTTTTCTCGGCAGTCAGTGATGTTGCTGTTTGTGTACTCGGGTAGCCACATCTTTTTAAAACATACTTTTTAAAACTCATTTTCTATATTTACCATTTTATGCATGGATTTTTTTTATAGGTTTACATGGCAACATGGCAACATTTGCTGTAAATCCTGGAAAATAAACAAAAACATGCACTCACTTGCAATTTAGGAAGGATGTGGCCTCCAGATAAGTAAAAGTGCCTATTTAATGGAAATCAAAATGTTTATGATCATTTCTGGGATAGGATGCATTAATCATGTCTAAGGGGAAAGAGAAAAAGGGTGGACATTGTACATTATAAACTATAGAAGGGGATGTACTGTAGAAGTATGCCTGTTTATTCTTTCAATTCCAATTGATACCATGATTAAAACCTTCACTAAAGGTGTGCATTGTTAATCACTGGAACTAAACTAATATCATACACAATTAAGTATTCAAATGTTGGTGGTGGGGGAACGATGCTTTCTAAGTTTAAATAGTCATACTTTACACATGATTATCCGGGTGAAGTTAAGATGAGAAGACAGAACAGGAGTTGTGGGAATAAAAGTTGTGGGGAGAAGGAGTCAGATGAGGAACCAGTCACTGGAATAAAATAAACAAAAGTCCAGCTTTTTAATAGAACATTTCGCTGCCTCATCTTGGCATGGACATGACAACAAGGTAAACCAGTCCAAAAGCAGATCTCACTAGCCACTACAGACTCCATTGAGAAAGACCTCTAGTTGAAAAGCTGTTTCATTGTTTATGTTCAGTAACATGATCAGTAACTTATTTTTCAAGGTAGTCCCCCGTATTTTTTATTTTTTTTTAATTAAAGAGCCATCTTATTAAAGTCTTACTGAACAGAATGGGTATGGTTTAAAACACAACACATTACTTTCCCTAGCTTTCTGCTTTGTTGTACATATTCCTGCAATATGTTTTCTACATAAATGTTATTGTGTTGATCTTTTTATTATGATATCATAAATCAGTTTTGACCAGTTATTTGGCTTTTATCATGGTTGTGAATTGGGTCCTCCCATCAAAATGTCTTCTGAATTCACAACACAACGGCTGTTTGAATCCAACCTGTTTAATCAGAAACATTACAATGGTTCCCAACTCCTCTCAGATTAATTTTGATTGATTCATCTGTCTATCATCTTTGCTAGGATCTTACTTTCTCGCACTGACACCAATGAAACACTGCTGCAAGTAGTAACAAGAACGTGATTAAAGCAGACTGCAGTTTTGCATGAATGAGTTGTATTACTATGCCCTTATTAGGTGTTTGCTGTTTCACTGTTAGACTAGAGCAAAAGAGACTGTGGGTTATTGCAGTACTGCTGTGGTTTTATACATCCCTGCTGGTGTTATTACCTTAAGACCATGACTTAATAATTTCAGGGGGTATAATCCAATTAAACCAGGCACTGGAAGAATTGAAAATGGTGTTAAAATCTAACTGGTGTTAAAAAAAAAAAAGTATATTTAATTCAATGTACATATTTTATAGAACGGTAACTATTGTACCATTTTTTTTTCTAAATACCTTAGCATTAATGTTATGTTATGTCTTGGTAATTACCAATACCAGTATTAAAAAGTAAAACATTAGGTGGTCTGGTAGATATTGCTTAGTGCTAAAAGACCTTCCCACATATTGGTAGAAAACAATGTTAAGAGCTATCTCAGTTGTTTTCAATCAACCAGCATTGCAGTTATACTTTAATTGTCAATTATCTTGTAAGCTAACTAGAGAGGGGTGAGGATTATTTCGAAGTGCTAACAAGGGAAGCCAGCAAACACTAAGGCCTGGAAGTGGCATATCTTGAAGACAGATTCCATGGATTGTATGTTAAATGTAAGTCTCAAGAAAGCAGATCTGGGAATCTCCTGAAATGAGCAATTACACACATGCAGAACTGGAACAATTTGTGTGGGGGTGTTCTTATTAAAGCCAACCCTAAGCAAACAGCCGGAGTCTCCATTTATCTAGATATGCATTACCACTTTGGTAGGGGTGTACATCATTAAGAAATACAGCACTTCATCAGTATATAATATTGCAACAGAAAACTGATCTGGAAGTACTGCAATTAAAGCTTTTACTGTTATGTTCATCTATATGTCAGTGCCTAGTAATCCCTTGACTCCAGGCAGTAGAACCAGCAGAAATGCTGGATTATTGCCTGACAGAAGCATACAACACATTTCTTTTTTCAAATATCAACACCATAGGTTCAAAATGATATTTCGATTGAAAGCACAATGATAAAGCTGTTTTATGGTTCTAATAAGGAACTAAGATATGTGTGCACATCAAAACAGCATTAGTATAGCATGGTATCAATTTTCTTTTGCATGCATAGGCAGCAGTGTGGAGTAGTGGTTAGGGCTCTGGACTCTTGACCAGAGGGTCGTGGGTTCTGCTGCTGCTGTACCCTTGAGCAAGGTACTTTACCTAGATTGCTCAAGTAAAAACCCAACTGTATAAATGGGTAATTGTATGTAAAAATAATGTGATATCCTGTAACAGTTGTAAGTCACCCTGGATAAGGGCGTCTGCTAAGAAATAAATAATAATAATAATGATGCAAGTGTGGCCAGTGTTATTTATGCATTTATTTTTTACATTTATTTTTTCTGTCATTGTGTACTGTAATAAATCATGGGCTTGCCATATGTTACCACAGTAATTTAGTATGTTAGCTAATGTGTTGGGGGCAAGTTGTTTTCTGTGATATGAATATATTTACTGCCTTACATTCTCATGATGATTCCAGAGGATGACATACTGTATACTCAGGTATGGAAAGTATTCATCTACTTTTTGGCTTGAATACAACGCATTTGAGATGATTCATTCTGTTCATTTGGCTCATACTGTTTTTTGGGTTAATGTTTTTTGGGTTATAACTTATAGTTTGATAAACTGAAGATTTACTCCATGGTGGCTTCTTACTAGTTCCACTGCAGTTCTGTTTTAAAGAGTGCATAGGCCTCAAAGAATGCCTGCATTGCGGCCACACTTTCATATTAAATGTCCTTTAAACACATCCATTAACATGTTTGGCTGTTTGTTACTATGTGTTATTTCTACTGTAACCTTCACAACCACATTTGTTTCTTTAAAACTTCAATCTTTTTGGGTTATCAAATCTTAAAGTTTAAGAGTAATGACTGCCCCTTACATATTATTGTATATTCTTCGTACCAAGCAGGTAACTTAAATAAGCAAGTCAGGGAAGACTACTGTTAATGGAACTGCACAGTTCAAGCACTGCATTTCTGTTTTAGTCATTGCTCTAGGCCTTAAAGAATGCCAACATTTGGTCACTCTTCAATGTTGAATGTCATACAAAAACTAGTCACCCACATAATCATGTAGTTGTTTAATCATATCCTGATGTAACTTTCACTATTATCTGCTGTATTATTGAATTGTGGTTTGTCACACTTGAGAATTATTGTATTTCTTGTTCTTATTGTATGACTTATATTGTAACACTTGAATGTATTTGTATTTGCTTGCGATTGTAAGTCGCCCTGGATAAGGGCGTCTGCTAAGAAATAAATAATAATAATAATAATAATAATAATAATAATAGTCGGTTATTATGTGTTATATCTACAGTAATCTTCACATCAAATAACCTCAATAAGCTAGTAAAGAAAGACTACTATTAGTGGAATAGCAGTCAGTGTGTGCTGTTGACGTTCTGACATCAGGCCCTTAGCATCCACACCAAGGTCTCCTCCAGCCAACCAGGCATTTTTAAGAAGGACCAGCTGCCACAGTCCCCACACCCAAGGGAGCTTCTGTTGCTGGTGTAGCAACTGCTGCTGCCAGGCTGGGGAAGCCAGTGATGAACCACTCTTAGTTCCTTAAAAATATATGGGGATGCAGAAACTAGCTGTCCTCACAGTTTTGCTGGTCTGTGTCACTGTATAAAATGGGGTTGTGTTTAGCCAAATAGGTTAATTCCTATAGAGGGAGAAGGCAGAGGCAGAGGGAAAGATAGAGCTGTACATTAACCACATCTATTTTACTTGGTTCTCCTTCTTGGGCCATTCCATTAACACCCTAAAGAGCTAGCCCTCTGATGTTCATAGGAATGTAAGGTCACCAAAGGTTATGTAAATAGTTCCTGATACTGCTTTCCACCAAACAATCTCAAGACAGAGCTCCATAAAAGGTGTCTTAATGCTGATTTAAATGCTCTAGCCTGTTTTGCAAGCTTGTTTCATGTGGCTATTTGACAGGCACCTGGCAGACGTAGCTGAGCGTCCACATGTAATGTAGATGAGCTTGTGGGTGGCTTGATATTTATATGTACTGCCTCTGCGGAATGTTACGTCCTAGGAACTGGTCTGTTGAAGCATTACCTTTCTGATCTATTATAGATATGATTTCGAGATTCATTCTTTTATATATCATCTCATTAGCTTGACATTTTTGAGCAGCAGTGGGGAAAGAATTGCAGATAATCCTTTATGTTCACTGGAGCAAACTCAAGTGTGTTGGGCAGCGCGAGGCTCACAGTTGATTCATGTCAATTAGCCTGCAGAACTAAGGATTGATGGGAACCTCCTTAGTAACCTTTGGCGTATGAAATCATTGTCAAGGCTGTGAGAATTCAATTCCTTGGAAGCCAATAAAGTAGATTAGGGCTAGAGTTATTTGGAGAGTAATGAAAGTGGCAGCTCTCCAAGGCTAAACAGTGAGAAGGATAGAAGAAGGAATGATGTTGCTCCTTTCTCATCGTTACGCCCAAACATTAGCCTGCACTGTAATCTACTGTTCATTCTCTGTCTGATTTTCCTGGATACATAGACCTAGAGGGCTGGGAGATCACAGTAGACACACCCATCTCCTTCCTTCCTAATGTTCTTTGTTTTACATTTGAGAAGACTATTGTTCTTTGAATAAATCCTCCTCTGAAGAGACCACCTACTGAAGGGTGAGAGTGTACTTTTTTGCAGTCCTTCAGGGTGGTGCAGGTTTGTGATTTACTCCATCTGGTCTACATACATAGAGCAGATGGAGTAAATCACAAACCTATATATACAGTGCTCACTCGTTATAACACGCCCCTTTATAGTGCGGAATCGGTTATATTATTATTATTATTTATTTATTTATTTATTTCTTAGCAGACGCCCTTATCCATGGTGACTTACAATTGTTACAAGATATCACATTAAACAATTACATTATTTTTTACACATTATTTTTACATACAATAACCCATTCATACAGTTGGGTTTTTACTGGAGCAATCTAGGTAAAGTACCTTGCTCAAGGGTACAGCAGCAGTGTCCCCCATGTGGGATTGAACCCACGACTCTCCGGTCAAGAGTCCAGAGCCCTAACCACTACTCCACACTGCTAACTGTATACTCGCCTTATAATGGTATACGCGTTATAAGGCGGAACACAAATAGCACGGTCTTGTAACTATGGATCCCCAATATAGCGTTACAGAGGGTGAGCATGAGAGAGAGAGAGAGAGAGAGAGAGAGAGAGAGTAAGAGGGGCTGGCAGGGCTGAAAGTTCACATCATCCCATGATTTGAATGGAATGTGGAAGACTGTTCAGTCTGGGCACTTGGGGTTCTCCAGACCACCTGAAAAAATCTCAACGTAATGTAAAGGGAAATTTATAGTAAAATGGTAAAACCAGAGCAACAGATCCCAGAAGCTCTCAAACAGCATATTGTAGCGATCCTGGTGGTGGTGGGGGGGGGGGTGCAGGCACATAGAAGGGAGTGCAGGAAAAAGACTGGGAGATTGGAGAAAGCACGGTTGCAGTCTCAATTCTGTCCCAGGAGAAACCAAAAACGCTACATTGGTATCAGGAAAAGTGGGATAGGAATGAGACAGTTCGGAAAGCTAGCAGCAGCCTGGGGAGAAGACCCGGCCACTGAAGACAAGAGCGAGGTATGGGCCAAGATAAACCGCATTGCAGAGTCGATGCAGATGCATTCGCCCCAGCCAGACAGCGAAGGAGAAAGCCAGTGTGGCAGCACCAATCCGGACAGGAGAGACGGGAGCCGCCGAGACGGAGGAGCCGCCTGATGGGTGAGTTGGAGCTCTTGGTCCGCCAACAGTGTGAGGAGGCTCAGCGTCAGATCAAGGAGATCATGCGGGTGCTGGCTGCGTCCAATACTGCCCACAGTGACTCTGAGGTGGGGGAGGCTCCTTACGCAAGGCCGAGGATGGCAGAGAAGGAGGCGCGGCCGGCAGCGACCACGCAGGGTGCAGCGGTGACATCATCTCTGCGCATCAAAACAAACAAGTATGATGGATGGGGCAGCTGGGAGGCCTTTCAGGGTGCATTTCAAGCAATTGTGCTAGTGAACCAGTGGTCAGAGGTCGAGAAGGGAAGCTAGTTGATCGCTGCACTAGATGGGGCGGCAGAGCTACCAGGTGCGGGCTCCCATGGAGAGTGTGGCTATGGATGTCCTTGGGCCTTTCCCGAGGTCTAAGAAAGGGAACCTGTTCGTACTCGTGGCAATGGACTACTTCACAAAGTGGCCCAAGGTGTATGCTCTACTGGACCAGAGCGCAGCCACAGTTGCTAAGGCCTTCTTGGGGGTCATGTTCAGCCACTTTGGGGTGCCTGAGGAGCCCCACAGTGATCTGGGCCGCAATTTTGACAGCCGGTTCTTCGCGGAGGTGTGCAAGCGGAAGGGGATCCGGAAGACACGCACCACCCCCCTCCAACCCCATGGCGATGGACTCATTGAATGGTTTAACCGCACCCTGGCTGGACAACTGGCCATCTGGACCAGCCAGGACCAGAAAGACTGGGACCACCACATACCCCTGTCTCTTCTCACCTACCGGACAGCTGTCCAAGAGTCCACGGGGTGTACCCTGGCAGCTTTGATGTTTGGGAGGGAGCTGCGTACCCCTGTGGACCTGATCTTTGGGTGACCGCCTGGAGCAGAGGACGATCCTGCTCTGGCAGGCCTCGACTACATGCACGACCTGCAAGACTGGTTGGATCAGGCCCACCAGTTTGCACGGGAGCAGCTAGCGGGCACTGGACTTAGGCAAAAGTGGGCCTATGATGTGCGGAGCAAGGGACGGGACTTCCAGCCAGGTGAGTGGATCTGAGTGCACTGCCCCCGGTGAAAAAAAGGACTGAGCCCTAAGCTGGGAGGGGCTCTCAGAGGTGGTGTACCAGGTCCGGTTGAGGACTTGAGCGGAAGGTGGTCCTCCACCAGGACCGGCTTGCCCCCTATCAGCCCGGGGTTGACCAAGGAGGGACCGCCCCTACAACATGGGACTCCGGGGCTACTCAGGGGTCGTGACCAGAAGAGGGCCCACTGCTGTGGGAGACCCCGTCAGGCCCCGCGGAGACTACAGGACAGTTTCCTGGGTTAGGGTAGTGAGCGGGATGTCTCACTGCTAGGAGGGGGCAATGTAGCGATCCTGGGGGGGGGGAGGGAAGAGAATCAGGATAGTGTAGAGTGTGTACAAGGGATTGCATTGGGTGGGTATGCGTGCAGGGGTAGTGTGTGTGTGTGTGGATGTGTGTGGAGGTGCAGGTTGGGCACGATAGAAGGGGGGGGGGGGGAGCAAAGGCATATAAGGGAGTACAGGAAAAAGACCAGAAGATTGGAGAAAGCAAAAGTAAAAGAGAGGGGTGTGTGGGGGGAGAGATAGAGATAGAGAGGAAAAAGATCAAAATAAACCAATACTACTACTAATTGTAATCATGTATTTTAATTTTTTGACTCCCAGTTGCCTTTCCCTCATCTTATGATTTTATTTTGTGATAAATTTAATTATTAAAAATAATAAACGGCTTGAGCCTTTATCTACTCACGGTTGAAGTCTCAATTCTGTCCCAGGAGAACCTTAAAACGCTACAATATACTAGCTAGAAAGAGAAATTAGTTTTCACAAAAAAGTAGACAGCCGCATAATCCAAGTGGCTAATAATATTACAGTACTAAAGATTTGGGCAAGCATCCCTTATAAAAGTTTACCACAGTAAAAGCATAGCAAAGTGTAATAAAGCAATGAAGCCCAGATAGGCATGGTAAAGCCATAGTATATCCTTTAAAAAAATCATAGGCAAACTGCTAAAGTATGTGCAAATTTACAGTGGTACACATTTATAAGGAGTAACACAGGGAAACGTTTTTAATTAAAGATTTCTTTTAGATTAAACATTAATGGCAAGCAGTGGATAAAAGACAGCAAATAAACAAAAAAATATATATATATATAATTGAAACACACTCCAAAAATGAGTTTGTAAAACTGTACTTTATATTTTTGCACCAGTAAGAACAGCTTTCACCCTTTACAATTACTCCCTGTCTATTTACCCATGCAGTACAAACACAGCCTTAGCACCCCTGTGCTGTACAATTTGAATCTAGGTTCTGCACACCGCCATATGGAACACTATGTTCACAATAAATGAACATGATGACAGTCTATGTCTGCTAGTAATCAATTTGAAATAAGTCACCACATCGCTGTTCAAATAGCATGGGGATACACCAGGTTCACTGTTTACTTTTCATAATGTAGCAATTACATATGGGGTGCCATGTGTAAAAAAAAAAAAAAAAAAAAAACGTTAATATTTTAAAGCGTTGGTCTTTTTTTCCAGATATAACTTAAATATTTTATTTTTTCCCCAGATTTTAAATGTGTACATTCAGATATAATTTATAAATCTAGTTACAAGATGCAACATTTAGCTAAATATTTAACTAAATATTAAATCTCTTAACAAGATTTAATATTTAGCTAAATATATAACTAAATCTTAAATCTGATTTGATTGCCTCTTGTAATGCTAATCAGGAAATATGCAAATTTACAGACCCAGAGGAAAAAAAATTAAGTCCCCAGTAACATGTGCTATTTTATTTAGCCCATCCTCCACCAAATGTAGCCCGAACATCTTTGATACACCAAATGGAATATGGCAGTAGCCTAATTGTGCCAGGAGAATAAAAACCCTGGAAAAGGTACAAAGACTTGCTCCATCTTTTTTCGGTGCCATTAAGAAGTATTGCAGATTATTATCCCTCTATCTTGCATTATTTACTGGTATCATGTTTGTGAATGGCCTGGCTGATTATTCTGAATACACTCACAGGACAGCTGGCACAATTTGCTGTTCCAAAACCTGAGAGCAGAAACACACAGTATGATCTCATCATTGGATCAGCAGCATGAAACTGATGAGATTAAGAACACTTGAAACTTGAAAGTTGTATGGTTGCTATAGCACATTAAAGCATGCACTTCCATTGTATATGAAAGCAATTAAACATCCCTTGTTTCCCATATTTTTACACAAAGCTTTGAAGAATATGAAAGCTTGTATTTATTTTTAGTCCTGAATCAAACCCTTTATCTTCTCATAATAAAGGATATGCTCCGCTGGTCGATTTCAATGAGAATGCACTGTGATAATCAGATTGATAGACGGGACTCAGAGATATGCAAGTTAATATATGCCTGACTTTTTTCTTACATGTATTTCACAATTCCAGAAAGCCTGACCCCTTACGCGTTCCCCCTATCGTAGTCATGTGCTGAGCCATGCATGTGGATACAGATGGAGACCATATTTGTTCCTTTCTTATGTCTGATGAAACAGAATTGGTTTATATAACCCATGTGGCTCTGAATTAAAATCCAGGAATATGGTTTTCTTCCTTGCAGTTAAAGTTGAAGTGCTCCACAGTCCTGTTTAGTTCTATACTCAAATGTGATTCTTGATGACTGTTTACTATTACTGCATTCTTCCATAGTTTTACCAGTCTGGACTCACCTTTATCGCAAACCAGTCTATATATAGTTAGTTTACATTCCCCAAAAGCCTCTTTCTGAGAGTTCTTTCTTTCCACTTATTGCCAATGTAAGGCTTGTGTATTAATTATCGATACACAACTGTGGGTGTACTTTTAACTATTTACTAGCTTATAAGTCTCACTCACATCTGTCTCTCATTCTCATTTCCTGTATCCCCTACATAAGGGTCAACTCCAATATATATATATGGGAATCCTAAAGCCCGGGACAGACAGTCGCAAATGAAACTTGTCCAAGCACCCTGAAATGTTTTATCCCTCCCATATTTCATAGAAAGACAGGCAAGTCAGTATTTTATACAACACCCCTGATATGCATCCTTCCTGCCTTTTTTTATTATTTCTGTAGTTCATTACTATTTTTACTAAATAACTGGCTGTAAAAGGATATATTTTGTAACAGTTCAGTAGTGGGCTACTTGCTGTCAGCAAAGTATTGTATGTTTCTTTGTTAAGCTGATCGCTCATTTCATACACCTGCATATAGATGACAGAAAAACAACATTGAAAAACAAACCAGTGTTTTTATTTAGTAGATGATATGGGGGGCATTACAGCTATGGCCAAAAGTTTTGCAACACGCCCTATAGAATTAATAATGTTACAGTGACATATTGAAATTATATATCACTTTGTAGTTTTCTAAAAATGTTAAAATGCAACATTTTGAAATCTACTATTGTAGTTTCCGGTAGACTTTTGAGATACCATTTTGTAGTTTCTTAGATTGCATGATGTTAAATAAAATATCGAAATTATGTTCATATAGTTTTTTGTTTGTTTGTTTGTTTGTTTGTTTGTTTGTTTTTAAATTATGTCTGCAACTTAATATTCTACTAGGTGATGCAAAACTTTTGGCCATATATGTAAATTATATTCAAGTACATAGCCTACAGTGTGGTACTGACAACTACTGTACTGTACCATTCAATTTATCTACAATATTGTAAGAAAAGTCAGTTGCATAGTGCATACCGCTCCTGTGTGTCTGGGTGCAGACTAGCAGTATCGCACCATAAAAATGGTCAGTGGTGCCATGGCGCACCTGTCTGTCTCGGGGTTAACAGTCCAAATGCAAATGTGTATTTATTCAAACCCGTAATTTAAAGGTGTAGACACCACATTTCAAACACAGTTTAACTACACCAGCATTAACTATACAGGCAATACCATTTTTTATGGGCTGCATGGGTAGAAAAATATTAAATTTTCTATGGAATATGATTTTGTTACGCTTAATAATCATTTACAGGCACACCTTTACAGTTATTATTTTTGACATAGACTTGAATTGAAACCTTCCAAAATATGTAGGTTATATTTAACAGGCACTGCGAGGCAACAAATTACTAATTTGCTGATTTCATATTGACTTGGGTGTGTATATTGTTTTATTATTTGCAGCCAAAAGCTTGTAACTTGAACTTCCACGAATAATGCACATTTAATTGAAGCCATGACGTGATTTGTGTGCCTCCTTCCCTTATGTTATGATCAATTAACTTTTAACTAATAGATATTTTAACTGGAATAGCTATTCCAGGGGCCCCCAATGTGCTCATGAAGACATGTGAGTCATATGCAGCCCTTGAACAGAACTTCACAATACCCTGCACTTTACAATAGTTCTAAACATGGCCAATTCTGAAGTCATAATGTAAATTGTATGTGCTTGCAAAGGCAAGCTATGAACTTGGTTTTAGATTTAAGTCAAGGTCAATCTTTTAATGGTTTTAAATGGTTTCTTTTTAGACATTTAAGAAAGCTATTGTTTTTAAGGCTCATGTTGAGAATAGCATAGCACGATTAATTATTCATGGTGTGATTAAGTGTTACAATGATATGTTGGCTTGAGCTCAACTGGGTTGAGCTCAGGACTTTTTCAAATGATTTAAAATTGTATCCCTTCACATACAGCTGAACGACAGGCAAAAATAAAAAAAAGATCCTCTTTTGAAAGGGTTAGGCAATTATTCAAAGGCTAAGTATCTCTCACTTTGCAATAGTTGTGGACTCAAGCAAGATCCCATGTAATTGGTAAAAATTGTACTGCCTAACACTGACAAACACATGGATACCACATGTGACTCAGCTGCCAGCCACTCGTTTTACACCACAAACTACAGTACTTTTTGATTGGAAACAATGTTGTGTTTCTGAAAGGGGAATCCACCCACTAATCACATACATAATCAAACTGGTTCTATAAATAGCCCTCTCGTCTACGCCTCCTTGTCATTTCTTTGTTTGGTGTTCCTTACCTGGCATTATGTATTTGACTCCGCCAAACGATAGTTCCTGCATCTCCGCCATCGGCAGTCCTATGTTTTCGTTCTACTAGGATTGCATCTTGCCAGAAATCATCCTTCAAAAACTATCAAGCTTGGACAATTCCGCGCCTCCTGAAAGCTTTATTCATCAGAAACATTTCTTACAGTGCCGGTGGTTCCCGAGTGGATCTCATCGTGCTGCTCATTCAATCTGATCGCTTCACTTCCAAGCCTACCTCCTCACCTCAATTTACTCCCGATATTGATGTTCACCCAGCCCAAACCCCTCAGTCCGGCTTGGATCTCCGTGAACCCGTCCCAAACCCCTCAGTTGCTACCAACGCCATTTCCAATGCAGACATCTTCCAAGCCATACAATCGCTCCAAACAACTATTGCTGGCTTAGATGATGGCCTTTCCTCCCTGAATCCTCATAAATCATTTCCTCAGACTCTTCGCAGTTCTGATTCTCATTCAATCTCTCAGTTCTTCTGCAGCTGCCATTCAATCCTCTACTCCAGCTCAGCTTCCCGGGTTTTCCTCCGGCCCCAGCGCATCTATCGCTTCTCTTCATTCTTTCAACCTTTCCATAGCAGTTTCTAGCACAGAGTCTCCAATTTCAGTTACACCTCTGCCCTGTCACACACACATTTCCAGCACACTTCGTGGTCAAATTCAAGAAGGTAAGGACATACATCTAGTCCTTTTGCTTCTTTCTGCCCTTGAAATTTATGACAACCGAGTTCTGGACCTTGGCGATGTTTCCATTGTCTTGAAATCCAAAGACCCCTGTCTGCTTAAAAAGTTAACTTTCCCAGTTTGTTACAGCCTTTGGTATATTTTGAGACATTCTTTGTGATGCATATCCCATGTGCCGCTCGGAACTAGACACCTACCTTAGACTCCTAACCGATCTGGCCATGAGATATGGAGGCACAGCTTTTTATGAGTATCACAAGTCTTTTTTGGCTAAAGCCTCTGCAACTTTGGAACAATTTAATGCCAGAATTAACTGGGGTGTTTTAGAATATGAATTATTTTGTCACCACTTCGCAGGTCTAAAGGTATTCTCCTGTCAGATTTGCAGGTCTGTGAACCATAAAGCTCCTTTGTGTCCTCAATCAGCTCAATTCTCCCAAACCCGCATCATGTCCCCTTTTACTTCGTCATCTGACCTTAACAACATTTCAACCCTACCATATGACACTACTTATCAGGATTACAATTTCACTTTATTTTAACCAGTTCTTTTTCCTCCTCTAACCTCTTTCTCATGGATTCAAATGTTGCGTAGAAGCATCCAATGATCTGCTCCCAATCATCCATACCCCAAACTGCCCATTACTAAAGAAGTCCTGCAATCCTTCGTCAACATTCTTCGCTTCGGCTGCTTCACCCCATACAAAGACACTCCTGCAATGTTCGTCTCTGCATACTGTGGATTCTTTCGGTCCGGCGATATCACTTCCTGGACCCAGGCTTTCAATCCCTCTTCTAACCTCTGCATCGGAGATCTCCATCTTCATTCGCAGGTCATGTATTCCTTACATTTAAAACATTCCAAGACTGACCGGGAAAGAAAAGGGGTACACATACTGTATATTTATTTAAAACAAATGATGTCATCTGTCCTTTCTCTGCTCTTTCTAGTTACCTGAACCTCTCTTCCTCACCCCAGAAGGATCAGTTGTTTACAGAAATTGGTTCTGCGACCATCTACACACATCTCTCCTATGTGCTGGATTTCCTCCTGATAATTACTCTGGACATTCCTACAGAATCAGCTGCGCCATTTCAGTTGCTTTGAGGAAGAATTCTCCACATTTGATCAAGACATTGGGGCGATGGACTTCTGTGGCATACGAACTTTACATCTGCAAAAATGACTCAGACATTTTAGCAGCACAAAAACTCTATGCCACTAAAGAAAGGAAAAAAAGTGAAAAAATTATATATATTAAATATATACAGTATATATATTTGTTCTGTTCTGAACCCGCAGGAAGGATAACCCTTGGCTATGGATTCCCTAAGATTTCCTTCTGTCACCTTTCAGTGAGTAGGGGATTTTTCCTTACCCGAGCGCTGGACGGTTTAATTCTGCAAGGTGAAGGAGGTTGAAGTGGGCCTGTCCAGGGAGAAAGTACTCGGTCCACTTGTCCTGCCTGCTGGCAAGATATGTTCTCATTATTAGTTGCGTATTTTTTTCTATTTAGGTAGTCGGCCAGCATAAGGGGCGGCTATCGAACTCCAGAGATCAGACCCCGAATTAAATCCATCAACTAATTAAGAGGATCATTTTTTTCTATATTTTACAAAATGTAATTTATTCGAATCATGGGCTGGGCGATTTATTTTGTATTACAAGGTAGGCTAGGCGGCCTCGTCCTTTTGGGGGTAGGTGGCTGTGACGGGGTACACCCCGCCCCTGGGTGCATATGTATTATTTTGTATTTGTATTATATATTTGGCTGGACGAGCGAGAGGCCGTCTGCCATTATTTGTTTATGTTTTAATTACCTTGTGAGAATGCGTGACTGTGAGCTTCTGATTGTTTAGCTAGCTGACAGTCACGCAGAATTAATAAACTTGTGCAGACTATGGCCGAGAGGTAATAAGATCATTGATAGCTAGTTAACCCCTCAGCTAGAATATAAAAGAACTGCAGTTTGGCTGCAAGGGGTGGAGTGTCTATGAGTAGAGAACGGGAGGGAGGAGGTAAAGAAAAATAACTAAAAATAAATTGCTACTCATGCTGGCTTTAAAACCAGCACGATACTTATGGATTTTGTGTTCATTTTATTTTGTGTTTTCTTTGTTTTGGCCCACGTGCCTTTTGATTTGGAAAAGTCTTTTGTTTTGTTTAAACTGTTTATTTTAAATTAAAAGCACAAGATGTGCATTTATTACCCCAGTACTGCCTGTTTGTGGTTTCTGTTCCGGGTCTGACTTCATCCACCAGCAATCACTATCACAGTGGCCCATAGTGCCACTCATCTACATGCTGGCAAGGTATGTTTAATTTTTTCTTTATTAGGTAGTTCAGCCAGCATAAGGCGGCTTTGTCCTTTTGGGGGAAGGTGGCCCAGAGTGCCATTTGTCCTGCCTGCTGGCATTAGTTACTATCAATCAATATACATTACATCATAGTTCGGCCAGCATATAGGGGCGACTGTCATGCTCCAATGGACAAGGCCATGGGCCAAATTATATTACGTTTCGTTAAGGGCATGGTCATTTGTCAAAATGTGATAAAGAATTGTTCATTTCAAATCTTATGGATGTTTTCATTCTGAATGATGGCATAATGGTATTGTAGCGAGCTCTAGGTTAGTAGAAAAAAAGCGAGAGGATGCAGTCTTTAGAATAAACAACACGTTCTTTTATTAGCAGGTAAAACAGGTTCAGCACAGCAACACAGCAACCACACAGGAACATCAGCAGACAGGACTACACACGGCCAGCACACAGACTGCCTCTTTATACCCTGCAACCCTTGCAATATTGCAACATTGTAATTACCTTGGACCAATCAGTGTTCACTGTCAGTCCCACCCCCCCTTGAATCCCATGAATCCCTATCCGCGCTTGGTAGGCATTGGTGCAAAGTTGCATCCATAATACATACAGCACTGGGGAAACAGGCCCTGAATATCAAAAGCGTCTTCTGACAGTCCGAAACTCGTCTGTTTTAACCCGACTCTTATCCCAAACGTTTTTTCTATCATAAAATGAAACATTTTTCTGCTGTTTTCCCAACAGGTGAAATGGGTGCAATTTACAAGATGGCAGAATTACTATTCAGTATTTAAATGAGAAACCGCTATGTTAATTACGCAAATTACAGTTTTTACATCATTTCAGGATTTCAATCAATGGACAGGTGGGACTGAAAGGTAGTAAAGGTGGAGTAAAACTAAACAGACATGTGTTGTCTGCCAGGGCTGTGAGTGATACTGGCATGAGCCCTCAGGGTGCTTGACTCTAAATCCTCTAAGTTCATCACATAAATACAATATCGTAGCTTTATCCATTCGATATCTCTGTAGCACTTGCTCTTCTGTGAGGTCCAAACAGGTGGCCTTTAGACGATTCCATACTTTGGGGGCAGCTACATTATCCCTTTCGGCCTCTAGAATTGCTGCACTCCCTAGCAACACATTGGGTACCATCCCCATTAGTCAAAGAGTCACTCCATCCACACCAGGCCATTTTTATTTCAGCACCAGAGCCTGTTTGAAATAGGTTCCCATCTCCATTAGGACTCTTTGAAACAGGCAAAAAAATACTCAATCCGACCACATCAACCCTTTTGATTTTTGCAAGGGGGTATGTTAATTAGGTACCCACTTAATTTGAATAACATTCTTCATAGTGTCGGAATTGGGATTTCGTGATTGTTCTCATCATTCCTGGCCATTTTTGCTTGGAACATGAAAAACAGTTGGAAAGTTATAACCCCGCCACAAAAGCCCTCCCCGACAGGTGGAAAAGCTTAGATATTCACGGCCACAGTCTTCAAATGACACAGTCCAGTGCAAGCACAGTTAAACACAGATGCACACACAACCAAAGTTCCAGCAGCTGGCAAGACGCCAAGCACCCGTCAGCCCATTACAGTATTTTATTTGATGCCAGAAATGTGCAACTTGAACTTGCAAGAATAATACATACTTTATTGAAGCCATGCCATGATTCGTGTGGCTCCTTCCCTTATGTCATGATCAATTAACTTTCCTTTTTAAAAAACATGGGCTATGCCTTAACATATTACAGTGTTTCTTTTTAAAAATATGGACACATCTAAGCAGACATGAATGGATTCCAAGCTGCAAGATATAGCATCTTACCTAATAAGACAAGAGTTAGAACTTATTTCCCTATTGTTTATATTGAGAACAAAATTCACCAACAATGAAAAAGGTAATAACTATGAATTAAAAGAAGAAAAAAAACATGTAATAATCATTTTTTAGTTTTGCTTCACTTTGACATGCAAGGTGCCCTTAAATAGGGAGGTATATATTGTGTAGGGTAGAAGCTGCATGCCTGTTTAGTTTACAGAGTGAAAGAATGGCAATGATGTTTGTACCTCCAGCTAAAACAGCTTGTTGAGAATGTAAACCACCTGGACTCTTGCTTCTGCTGAAAGCCGTGCATTCTTTGATTAATAAGTTATCTGATAAAGCTAAAGACTCTCATAGCCACTACATGAACGTTAGTTGGAAATGGGATACTACATCAAATGACCCTCCATTACCAGAAGATGGCACTGAATCGTAGAAAACGACTTCTACAAGAATCAGGCATAATGTCTAATAGAACATGGTCAGAGGGTCGATTAAACTGAATTGTTTGCCTAAAAACTGGAAGCCTTTTATTGAACATGGCTTTATCAAACACTGTAATAAATGTAATTTTGCCGTTTTAAATTGAATACAGACATCTGTAAGCCTATCAGTATCATAATTGTTTGTGGGGTAAGTATTTACTCAGTCAGCAATCCCATAGTCAAGCAAGAAGACGCCAGTACTGGTTAAAATGTCTCTCAGATTATTCGTTTTGTCCAGTTTAATAACCGTATACGCGTCTTTTAAGCAATAAAAAAAAATGTAACACATATACACGTAAGCGTCTGCAACCATACCAATCAAATCACATTATTGCTCCTCCCATTACCTTACACAGTGAATGAAAATCTCGTATCACAGTACGCGAGACTACACAGGAAACTAGTAAGGTACAGGACTTTTTGTTTTGAGAGCTGTGATACGGTGAACGAGAGCAGTTTCAGTTACAGCGTTGCGACAAACACAGACAAATTGGCTTTTGGTACTGTATCAGTATCACACTACACTGTTTTAAACAAATGAGTGTAGAGCCAGGAAGTCAAACCAGTGCAGGAACCTATACAGATACGAAATCCCATAATTTATAAAGACTAGTCGTAATACTGTCGACTACTGACAGAGTTAATGTTGTTACAACTCAATAGACGCTGCTGTGAAGCAAAACGTCATGCAGTTCCAAAAATAACGTATACGATAGTGCTAGTTCCATAAATAACGTATACTATAGTGCTAGTTCCATAAAAACATGCATAGTGCGGTGAATTACAGCAAGTCTAAATAAACCCAGACGAATTAGTCGAAAATCTGGAAAGCTTGTAGGAACTAGCATCAGACGGTCAAGAGAAAAATAACCCCCTATTTGCAGCTAGAGGGAGCAGTGGTACAGTATCTCAGATCAGGAAGAGCTCAATAGAAATATTATTGCACGGAGAAGCTTGATGTCAGTTGAGAACTGCAGGTTTCATCGTGTGTATCACTGCTGAGATACAGTGAATTTAAACAACGACACGGGTAGGGGGTCTAGACCGCCACCGTTGCTGCTGCTACTGGGATTTTAGTTTATCTGTTTTGAAAACAGAATCGCTTGAGGAAGTCGAAGAAAGGAAGAGTGAAAGAAGAGAACATTTTTGTCAGCGATCCTTTATTCTTCTCCGTTCAGACTATCTCCTTCATCATGGCAACAACAACCTGCACCAGGTTTACTGATGAATATCAGCTTTTTGAGGAGCTCGGGAAGTAAGCATATCTTTGTTTTTCTCGTTGTTGTGCTGAGAGAAATGCAGCAACACCTTTATTGAGCTACATATTAAATATTTCGCATACAACGCTCGATATATTTACTACATTACTAGTATAGAGTACTGAACATGTATACGTTATAGCATTACGTACAACTTGATTTGTAATTCTTGTTGTTAATGTTTACTGAAAGGTCTTGCGTTTAAGATTACCAATCATATGACCACTATTATATTATTTTAAATGAATAACAGCTTTAAGTTTACAATCATCATACTTCTGAGGAGTTTGCATGGTAAATTTTAAAAAAAGTAGTCTACAGTAAGAATTTGGTTCAACAACCCACGCATTCACCGCTTCTGCTCATATTTGACTTAATTATAACGTGATCATAACAGTACACGGTTATATCACATAATTTCATAATTGGTTTATGAAAAAACAAAAAGAAACAAACGTTTTGACGAAAAACCAGTATCCATCTCTTTATATGTTAGTGTATGTGTCTCATATTATGTGGTATCTGTGTAGTATACAGTAGACTCAACTAGTAGATACAAATATTGCCCTGGCACAAGCCTTGATCTCCAGCCACAGAGTTTCAGTGAATATATAAACAGGATACACTTAAGGTGGGTCAGCTTTAGTTCAAATGTGTAATTTACATTACAGTTGGCATGAGCCAGATGATTTTTTCTTCTTCTTTTTCTTAAGGAATCAAATGGATGGGCTTAAAAGCGTAATACAAAGTTAGCAACAAAAACATCTTTATTCTTAAAACCATAGTCTTAACCTTGAGTGGCACGTTTCAGAATCTGAATTAAAGACTGTAGGTCTGTGGTATGCATATTGCAAGACCCGTTGTAAATAAACCAGATGACAGATGACTTTCCGGGGAAACTTGTGGGCTTGCCAATATAGTAAATGACAGTTCAGTAATGTCATTCTATTCTTCCTACCTTTAATAAAATAAAGAAACAACATCAACATTTTGACAGTTTATATATATATATATATAATTTGTATTTGGTTTCAAGGGTGCATTCCTGAAATATAATTCCACTGTCTATTTAATGTACCTGTTCAGCATGCATATTTCACAGTCACGTTTCAGGGTATTTCTGTTTTCCACCTTTTCAGAGGAGCTTTCTCGGTGGTGAAAAGATGCCTGAAGATCTCCACAGGACAGGAGTTTGCTGCCAAAATCATCAACACCAAAAAGCTATCTGCCAGGGGTAGGTAGCATAATACCTGTCTGTATAATATATAGAGACACACTACTGATAAATTACACTAGGGCCTCAAATGCTATTAACAGCAAGGTCACCATGTCTGCTATTTCTGAGTATTCTACAAGAAGTGATAACGTCAGATTAGGTATTTGGGGCTGGGTTTTCAAGTTCTTTTCACTATAGTACAATTTGTAAAGTAAATAAATAAATAAGAAAAAACAATGTAAGGTAAATAACAAGAGCTCCATTCTTACTGATATTGTATTTGTTGTGCATATTTTGTCTGTGTCAAAACTGCACAGTTGGGACTAGTTGCTTTTGTGGAATTAGCCTTTTTTGTCATACCATTCCAAATTCCTTAATTACAAAGTAGGGCATATGATGATGGATTCAAGAAACCAAAGGTCTGGTTATTAACTGTGACATTGAAAACGTACTGTATAATTATTGTCTCTTAGATTAAATAGTGAAAGTGTCATATGAGAACCTCTATTTAAGGTTTCACTTTTGAATCCCATGTGATTTATTTAAAGGCAACTCTAACTGGAGCTGTTCATGTTAAAAAAAAAAATGCCAAGCACTGATTGCATTTTGTAGAAACAGAATAGTGGTTAGTCTGGGTGACATTTATAAAACACAATTTCCTCTAGATTTTTTAAAGCTCAAGAATGTAAGATTTTACAGTGTCCTACTTAATAAAAAAAGCATACTTGTGCTTCCTGACACTGCACATTGTCTGGGAGATGGGGGTGGGGATGGGGGCAGAGGCATTGACATTTTTGGTCAAACCAGTTCCACAAATATCTCTGTAATACAAGGGCTTTGATCTGCAAAAATGTGGAAACCTGTCGAAACACCTCTTACCCAAACGAGGTCTGAAATTCACTGACATTCTTCTACGTGGTGGTTTGAATCTGGAGGCGTTTGTAAAGCGAAATGTTGAGATTAGGTCTGAAATACAGCGAGACCTAGGTTTTAGCACAGCATGTATTCTTTAATAACATGCTGGTTCTCTCTCTTGTTAATATTTTGTGAAAGCCAGTTAATGGGATGTACAATAGGTTCAATATGCCCACATGTGGCAAAGTGGCTTGTAGCGCGCAGGTGTAGAGGTGATGCAGCGCTCAAACAATGACAACAGTGTTCACGGTACAAACAGTTCTTTGATTGTTTACACAGTTTGGCTGTTAAATAATAATGCTGGCAACTACACAGCAATGTGTAATTGCACAGCTAAGCAAAACAGGGTTTCAGTCCTGAAATAATAATACAAGAATACAAGCACGGCTCTGCATCCTTTCTCGCGGTGCTCCAGTGCTGGTGGTGAATACACAGTTATTTTGTGACTAGTGCAGTATTTGGAGTCCGGGTTTAATGCTGGCTAGAACAGCGACAGCTCCCGGTTGTTAGCCGTCTACTAAATACAAATAAACAGTGATAAACAAAACAAATACAAACACTCACAGTTTCATTTTGTGGTTCTTTCTGCGCTCCGTTTTGCAACCATAACAAAGGAACAGAGCACTTGGCCACACAACCTGATATACCTTCCGTCACGCCCCCTTTGGTAGCGAGTGCAATCACGTCTCCTCCAATCCATGACTGACACGTCGCCTACCGCAGTAAGGCGCTGACTTCTAGTATTGTGGCTTCGCCCCCTTTTTGGATGGCCGACTTCCAACTGACCCTGGAATGAACTGTCAAACCATCCAGTCTGGGGCACACTGTTCCTGTAATACAGCGCCCTCACAGGTCGGGAGGAAGATTGTTGATCATTCTAATCATTCATTAATTATACTCTTCTCTCCTGATTATTTTTTCACTTTAGAAATTCAGATTTAATAAGTAGTTGAAAAGGGACATTTTTGCAGGAATAATTAGTAAGCCCGGTTAATAAAAGTGAAACGACTGATAGAGAGCAAACATAAAAGGATATTAAATAGTTAAATATTATCTAAAAGAAGATGTTTTATAATAATTTGTATTATTATTTTAAGGCACATTTTCATTGGCAAACTAGAGTTCATCACAGAAAAAGTTGAATTTAAATATCCTCTTCGGCTGCAGCATGTACAGTAGAATTGTACCATATTGAAGTAAATGTTGATTGGTATGAAACTTTACTAATGTATGCTGGCCTTTGTTTTGTGCATGTTTCAGCATTTCTTGGATGTATTGTTTAGTTTTTTTTTGGCCATTTGAGCATTTAAATAATTATACATTATACCCCTTCCCCCCCCCCCCCCCCCCCCCCCAATTTATTAGCTACCTGTAGTAGGCTATTAATATTTAACTGATATTGGTGTTTATTCGCAACTGGAAAAAAAAAAAAAAAAAAAAAACATGAATAATCTATTTTTTTGTTTGTTTTGTTTAATATATTGTTATTATCTATATATTTAGCTTAAGGTTACAATATATTGACATACCTGTATTGCACTTTAGACACCCAGCAGGTATCATTGTCAAATAACTGCACCGCAAAGGTACTCTTGTGGTATCCGTAAGGTTAGATTATCCTGAAAGTTAACATTTCCAGCTGCTGTGCTCAATGAAAAATGCTGCTTGTGGCCACTGCTAGTACTTGTACCCAGTGCTGGCCCTCATAATCGCAAAGATAAGAATGTGAAATATACAGGTTTAAAAAAAATAATTGTGTAAAATGTATTTAAATATTAAATGAATTATTGTGAGCGAAGGGGATATGTTTCTGTATCTTGGACTAGGTTGTGCACACTAACAAATGTATTTGAATATGACAGCATGATCTCACATCTGACATTAAAACCTGTGATTTTGAAAGTGCGTGGGGAATAAGTTAAACACCTGTGCGGCAGCAGTGCTTGTTTTAAAACTCGCTGTGTTTTGGTTACCTGCTCTCTGCTGCGGGTTTGTTATTTTAATATTTGCATTTAACTTTCTACCAAGCAAGAAAAAAGTACTTCCTCTCTGTGTGCACGCTACAAATAATGAAACTAAAGGGCTAATCACACTACAGAGTTCATTCACTGCGTTTATTATGCCAGACGTTTCGCTGCTACTTGCACGTCAAATATCACAGGCAAGGTGGGGAACGTCTGATTATAGCAGTGCATAATATCTTGTTCTTTATGATAAGCAGCCATAGGCGCTGGTGATGGGTGGGCCAACGGGCCACTGCCCACCCAATTTTAACAGCGAGGGCAAGAAGAAAAAAAATATATATAGGCTATATATATATATATATATTTTAAATACCGTGAATCTCATCGTTCTTCCAAAATACAGTGACACAAATAAATCAAATAAATCCACAAATTAAGACGACACCGGAACTGTGTTGATAGACAATAATCCTAGCGTTTCGCTAGCTGTACCACCAGCTTCTACAGAGGTAAATTGAAGCTTTTAACAAATCATATGGGAAAGAATGAGCGCAGAGAAGTTTATGGTTCTCGAGATCGGTTATGTAGTGTGGACAAGGCCTAAGAATGGAGGAGAAACAGGATAGAACACAAATTCCTGTTAAAGGTTTCAGGATACTTTTGTGTTTTGTGTTGACAGCTGCAGATACACTTCAGATATGCTAACACAGCCTTTGCAGCCCCCTTTGAGATCCTTATTTCTTAATAGGTATTAGAAATAGCACAAGAGAGGGTTCGGGCTGCTTTGCATGATTATGGAGAAGTTAACGTCATGCCTTCTTACGGTATTCACATAGTGTGTTGGAGATAATGATTGGTTGGTTTCATATCACACTGTATTAATGATTTCCATTACACGAGAGTAGATGTTAAAACTTCATGCTGATTTGAACTCGGCTCTCGCCAAGATAAGCACCAACTAAGACGTAGCTTTACAGTAAACTAATGTGATCCATATGTGTCTCCATCTATTTACGTTTCCTTCCATATGATGATGTAGATATCCTTCTGTCTGGTGTTAATGGTTGAAGTGTAATGCTGGCTCCAGGGATCAGCTTATTTTGCCTCCCTGGCGCATCAGCACACACAACGGCTGCGATGCTGGCTCCGGGGATCAACCAAAGTGCGGCCTCCCCAGCGCATCAGCATGACAACCGTCTGGATTGAGCTAAGTAGGGTACATCTCTGGGGTTTTCAAGTGGGCACCTTCCATCCTCAGTGTTTCGTCGACTAGCCCACGACACCTCAAGAGGGCTCGACGGTGATTCTGGCGTCCCAGCATCACCCCCCTCCGTCCCCCACTCAACTCAGCCCAGCTTACTTACCTGTCCCCAGCCAGAATCTTTCCGTCTCAACCACAGCCAGTTGCTGCTCCTCTCTGCTGCTTCAGATAAGTTCTTCACTGTGCGACGCAACTCTTGGCCACTGAATCCGACGTCTCTGAGAAACCGGGTTGTAGAGTGTGCCACAAATCCTCGACAACCCACTTCCACTGGGTAAACCCGAACTCTCCATCCTCGCTGTTCCGCTTCAGTGGCTAGTTGAGCATACCGCAGTTTCTTCCTCTCATACGCCTCATCTACAGCATCCTCCCATGGCACTGTTAACTCTACCAGGTGAACAAGGCGTGCTGATCCAGACCACAAGACAATATCTGGTCGAAGGTTAGTGGTGGCAATCTCAGGTGGAAAAATAAGCCGTTGACCAACATCTGCCAGCATATTCCAGTCTCTAGCAGCTTCCAGTTGTCCTGGGCGAGGATTGGTTTTAACACCTTTTCTTGGTGGTTGCTCTCCTGGGCGGAGGAATGTTGTCTTTTGTGTGTAATGTTTTGATGGAACAGGTGGCAACTTATTGGTCATGTTACGCTTGTCTTCCAATGCTAAGGCCAAACATCGCAGCACCTGGTCATGGCGCCAAGTAAACCGTCCTTGGCTAAGAGCCACCTTACATCCTGTCAAAATGTGCCTTAATGTTGCAGGTGATGAACACAAAGGACATGAGGGATCCTCTCCTACCCAGAGGTTTAGGTTCTGTGGTGATGGGAGAACATCATATGTTGACCTGATGAGGAAACTGATCCTGCTCTGTTCCATTGACCATAGGTCTTGCCAGCCAATCTTGCGTTGTTCCACACTCTCCCATCTCATCCATTCTCCCTGTTTGGCCTGGGAAATGGCCTTTATACACCTCATCCTCTCCTCCTGCTTTTGCACCTCGTTGACTACCAGCTTCCTCCTTTGAGCTGGGGCCGCCTTGTGCCATGTAGGAGGAGTTGAACTGAAACCAAGACCCCCTCTTCCATGCTGAACTTGCCCCATGATATCACCAATTCGAAGGGCAGCCTTTGCATCTTCCACAGCTTTCTTTGCCGCCCACTTTCTTCCAGTTTTCAACACAGGTGCTGCCTCCCTTACGCATTTATCGCGTGACTCTACTAATGTCATTTCCAGTCTGACCTTGGCGCACTTAAACTCCTCGGTTAGAGCAGAGACTGGTAGCTGCAGTATTCCTTTACCATAAAGTCCCACTCTGCTGAGGCAGCGTGGAACTCCCAACCATTTCCTGATGTATGAACTGATTAAGGCTTCCAGCTTCTCTACTGTTGTCAAAGAAACCTCGTACACAGTCAGTGGCCACAGCAACCTCGGCAGTAGACCAAACTGAAAGCACCAGAGTTTTAGTTTACCTGGTAGAGCGCAGCTGTCTATGCTCTTCAACCCTTCCACTGCTTGTTGTCTAACTTCTCCCACACGAACTGTGTCCTTTAGATCCCCGTCGTACCATCTCCCAAGACTCTTCACTGGCTTCTCAGACACTGTTGGTATTGCCTCACCATTAATGAAGAATGTTTTATCTACTACTTTGCCTTTAATTATAGAGATGCTCCTTGATTTAGTGGGCTTGAATTGCATTCGTGCCCATTCAATGTTATTGGTTAATTTGCCCAATAATCGATTAGTGCAGGCTACTGTTGTAGTCATGGTTGTCATGTCATCCATGTATGCTCGAATTGGTGGTAGTCGCATTCCAGAAGCCAAGCGCTCTCCTCCTACTACCCATTTTGATGCCCTAATGATTACTTCCATTGCCATGGTAAAAGCCAGTGGAGAAATGGTGCATCCTGCCATTATTCCAACCTCTAGGCATTGCCATGTAGTGCTGAATTCTGAAGTTGAAAAACTAAATTGCAAATCTCCAAAATAGGCTTTCACTAAATTTGTTATTGTCATCGGTACACTGAAAAAATCAAATGCTGCCCAAAGTAGTTAATGTGGCACTGAACCATATGCATTAGCCAAATCCAGGAATGTCACATGGAGCTCCTTCCTCTCCTTTTTAGCTGATTGAATTTGTTGCCAGATCACATTGATGTGTTCTAAGCAACCTGGGAAACCTGGAATGCCCGCTTTTTGTATTGAAGTGTCAATGAAGCAGTTCTTTAATAGGTAAGCTGACAATCTCTGAGCAATAATGCTGAAGAAAATCTTGCCTTCTACGTTTAATAGGGAAATGGGACAAAACTGACTGATGCTTGTAGAATCTTTTTCTTTAGGTATAAAGACTCCACCTGCTCGGCGCCATGCTCTTGGTACAACCTGTTTTTCCCATGCCACTTTCATCAATTTCCACAGAATTCGTAGAACTCCTGAAGCACTCTTGTACACTCTGTACGGAACTCCATTAGGCCCTGGAGATGATGAAGCCCTTGCTTTTTTCACAGCTTGCTCTATTTCTTTCCACTTAGGTGCACAGTCCTCCATTTGGTATTCTGGTGGATTGATAGGTGGGATGTCTGACGGAATTGACATAGGCTCCTGCCTTTTTGAATCTGTATGTGTTTCCTCCAAATATCTCTCCAGCTCAACTTTAGATGCTTTTAGTGTGCCATTCTTCTCACTGGTGAATAACTTCTTTACAAATTTGAATGGGTCTTTATAAAAGCTAGCTCTCGCACGCTCCTTCTTTTTGTAGCGTTTCCGTAGGCGCTCAGCTCTGCGCAATGTTGCAAGCTTATCTTTTATGAGCTTTTGTAAGAGATTGAGTCCCTCCTTCTGACTTTGTTCTGCTCTTCTCCATTGGTTCCTCAGCTGTCTCCTTTCTCTAACTAAGCGTTCAATCTCCTGCTGCCGTCTAGACTTTCCAGGAATAGTTTGTACTTTTTCCTTCCTTTTTTCAACTCCAAACCTCTCACTTCCATATGCGTAGATGATGTCCCCAAATTTATCCAGCTTCTTTTCAACTGTTCCACTTAATCTTTCCAATGCAACGCAGAGATCTGTGTTTACTGTGTCCCATGCAGTTTTCTCACAAGCTCTTGGCCATTTAACTCCAGGCTTGTGCCCGTTGAGGTTCTTTTCTCTCTTATGCTGGTTTGTCTGACCGGGTTCACAAGGATCATTAGGTTCATCACTAACTGTGTCCATGCAAGTCCTCCTCACATCTATGACAGGGGTGCTGATATCCTGCGAACTGTGGTTTGCTTCCAAGTTAAGGAATGACAGCTGTTAGACCTTTCAAAATCGGATTCTCAATGTGCACATCCAGGATTTTTAATGCTCCCTTTGATGTAAATCTTGCTTTAATAGAAAAATCTGTTCCTATACTTGCTTGAGTTTGTATTTTGTGTTGTAGAATGATGGTTATGTTCCTAATTTTAGTGCTTGGTTTACTGTTTTTTTTTTTTTCATATCACATTCAAAAATACACTTATTTAAAAATACCTACACTTGCTTTTTTTTAGTTTTTGTAATTAAAATATAATTGTAGGATAAGTTTCTTCAAACTCACTTCACTAAACTAGGTTCGAACAACAGACCTGTGTGACCTGAAAGACTACATACTATAAATTAACCCACTGCACTGCCTACTAGCCCTACTAAATGTCTGAATTCAAGATTGGTATTAATCAGGAAAATGAGAAACTGTGACCCATTTTGATGTGTTCCTTTTAAATGAGAGCAAGATTGGATGGCATTTACGCTTTGCTCTGGTACTTAATGAAATATAGCCTGTTTCTGAATTATTGGACAAGGCTCTGAACATAATGAAAAGTAGATTAAATACTTATGGATCAATCCAATGGCCAAGCGATTTGCATAGGTGTCAGGATTTATCAAGCCGGTGTCTAAAGCCCCTTTCACACTGGTACTTCTACCCAGGTCACAGTTCCGCGTAGTGTGGAGGCAGCAGTGTGGAGTAGTGGTTAGGGCTCTGGACTCTTGACCAGAGGGTTGTGGGTTCAATCCCCAGTGGGGGACACTGCTGTTGTACCCTTGAGCAAGGTACTTTACCTAGATTGCTCCAGTAAAAACCCAACTGTATAAATGGGTAATTGTATGTAAAATAATGTGATATCTGTATAATGTGAAATAATGTATAATGTGATATCTTGTAACAATTGTAAGTCGCCCTGGATAAGGGCGTCTGCTAAGAAATAAATAATAATAATAATAATAAAGTGTGAAGCCACGTACCCGGGTCCCAGCGACTCACCTCAGGATGTGAGTTGACCTGCTTTGACCTGGGTTGAGCGAGACAAAATTCATGACAGCCAGCGAAATAACAAACAGCCACACCTGCGTGAAGGTTTCACTTGCGCAAAGAAGGTTTTTGTTTATTCTGTTTAGCTATATTTTTGTTGCTTGAGGCACACCACGAGCCAGATTGCAGCAGGGATGAAGAAACATTTGCTGTAATCAACATTTGGGCCGACGGTTCAATCCAGCGAAGCTTGGATGGAAGCGTCTGTAACAAGCTGCTTCTGGGGCATTGATACGTGTATTGTTTACTTGCGTCTGTCACCCAGGTCAACTCTGCTTTATCAAGAGCAGTGTGAAATTGCGTAGCCGACCCACATGACATCAGGTTCCGACCCGTGTAGAGCATGCCAGTGTGAAAAGGGCTTAAGTCTAGGATGAATATGCTGATGATGGGGAAAAGATAGTTTTCTGAATAATCCTGCAGAAAAATTATGCTGGAGGGTGACGTGCTACCAAAAGTATACACATATGTGTGAATTCTATAAAAAAAAAAAAAAAAAATACACTGTATATACAGTGTTTTTTTCCTACCTTAATGACACTGCTTATTCAAAACGAGAAACTTAGCATGACCAACCCTTTGATAACCAAAATGCTAAAGTATTGGGTTAAAAATGTGTTAGGCTTCTTAATGTAGGTGTTAATAAAGAAGCTGTGTTTCTTTATGGAGGGAGAAGTTCTAGCCCCAGCAACGCTAAAAAAAAAAACCTGGTCCCACTTGTCAGTCATATAGTGCTTTGTGGAGGTTGATGTTAATTTGGGAGTGGGAGGCTATGCATCAATTTGAAACTCCCCGGAGTCTCCAGTTGACAATGTTTCTTATTGGAAATGCATTGCTGTTTTTGCTTCAGCAGAATAGGGGATAATGCTGCTGTTTGTCTGCTATGGTTCACTGTGACGTTGAATCAACCAATGTCTTTAACAAGTCATTGATGAACCAAAATTAGTAAGAAAGTTAACCTCCTTCGGTCAATCACTGCATAATTTGTTGAACAGCCTTTCCCTGGTGTCACAAATGTGCGTTAGCATATGAAAACAGAAGGAAAAGAGAAATGTATTGTCATGCTATTTTTAACAGTCGATTTTTAGTTTCACCTCTAAAATGGAATGTAAATTGTGCTTTTGTGTAGGTGTGTCAGTGGCAGACTAGCTTACACTTCTTTCCGGTGTTAGATATGCTTATTGAATTGTTGTTTTATTCTACTGCTGTACATTTCAGAATGGCCTATAATCACAACTGACCAACAGTGCAACCTCATTGAAACCCAGTAACCGCAATGTCAATGGACAAGTGGCTCTGAGGTTAAACCACAGGCTGCAGTGCTGAAACCTGTGGTCTGTGACCTTTATTCAGCCATCTTACCTTTATAAGAACATAACAACATAACAACATAAGAAAGTTTACAAACGAGAGGAGGCCATTCAGCCCATCTTGCTCGTTTGGTTGTTAGTAGCTTATTGATCCCAGAATCTCATCAAGCAGCTTCTTGAAGGATCCCAGGGTGTCAGCTTCAACAACATTACTGGGGAGTTGGTTCCAGACCCTCACAATTCTCTGTGTAAAAAAGTGCCTCCTATTTTCTGTTCTGAATGCCCCTTTATCTAATCTCCATTTGTGACCCCTGGTCCTTTTTTCTTTTTTCAAGTCAAAGTCCCCCGGGTTGACATTGTCTATACCTTTTAGGATTTTGAACGTTTGAATCAGATCGCAGTGTAGTCTTCTTTGTTCAAGACTGAATAGATTCAATTCTTTTAGCCTGTCTGCATACGACATGCCTTTTAAACCTGGGATAATTCTGGTTGCTCTTCTTTGCACTCTTTCTAGAGCAGCAATATCCTTTTTGTAACGAGGTGACCAGAACTGAACACAATATTCTAGGTGAGGTCTTACTAATGCATTGTAGAGTTTTAACATTACTTCCCTTGATTTAAATTCAACACTTCTCACAATATATCCGAGCATCTTGTTAGCCTTTTTTTATAGCTTCCCCACATTGTCTAGATGAAGACCTTTCTGAGTCAACATAAACTCCTAGGTCTTTTTCATAGTTCCCTTCTTCAATTTCACTATCTCCCATATGATATTTATAATGCACATTTCTATTGCCCGCATGCAATAATACATGTCCAATATGACTTCAGTTACATCACTGTTCACTCATGACAATGTCTAATACTGAGCCTGCTAATAAAATGCTTATTATGATCAACTACTTTTATAATGGATACTGCTAGCTAGGAGAAGATTGTTAAGCATAACCAGAAAGCCGTTGTATTTGTGTCACTAAAAAATATGTTTTTTTATTCCCATTACATATGTAGGACTAAAAAAAGCAACATAAGATAAGCTTATCATAAGAGCAGCTAAAGCATAGCATATTACATTTGGATATACCTAATCAACCTTGGAAAAGAACCCTTACCAGAACAAATTATTTTCATTTGTAGGTTCTATTCCTTGATTTGTGTGTCTAACATATATTGTGAAAAATGTAATGCAGCTTTTTTAAAAGATATTAATTTTATGTACATAACTGTGTTTTACCTCTTTGAAACACTGTTGATGTTCAATTGGAGTATGTAACTGTTCTTTATGTGAGTAGGGGGGTTGCCATGGCTACAGTGTATCGATGGAGGGGGCTGAAATGGATAATTATAAGTCAGCTTTGTTTTTAATGACATTCAAAGGTGAAGATTTACATATTCAGCATTAAAACACAGAAATGTCCATTTTTTAATTTTTTGGTGACGCATAAATTATATGGACACTGTTTTTTCATATACACATATATTTTTCATATATGTTGGACATATTGGCAGATAATAATACAATCTAACCCTCTGCATATTGTTTTAAATCCACCAATCCATATTCTGTTACCTGATTTTGAGGTACATGTAAAAAGGCATATTTAGAGACAAGTGGGGAAATACTGTACTCTCCAATTAATATTTGGTGGACATTTAAACATTAGAAGTCTATCTCCGAAGTGTGATCAAGTGGAGAAACTTTTGGCTGATTCTGCTACACAAAAACTCTCCTCTAGGTGTATTTGGATTGCCAGGTTATAAGATTTTTAGGAAAGATCGAAACCATGAGAGAAGCAGGGGAGTATTAATGTATGTCAAGGAGAGTAGTACATGTAATCAAGTCGAGTTTAAGTGTAGCAATGATCTTGAATATGTAGGGATAAATATAACGCTATCCCCTCAGAAGTCTTTTACAATTATTGGTGTAGACCGCCCTCTGCAAGCAATGCTTTTTATGACGACTTTATTCTAACTATGTAGGCCTGTTTGTTTAGAGGGAATAATTGCATTATGTTTAGGCTTGCTACTATTTGATTTGATCTGTAAAGCTTGTTAGAGTTTGACTGAAATACATTTATATAGGATAAACGTCGGTAAATCCACTCGCTATTTTTTATTTTCTTACCAAAAATAATCATTTAGAAATCATCTCTAGTTTGTGTCGTTTTTATACTTGCTGTCTGTCCCATCTCTGCTGTGAATGGCTAGGGGTCGCTGTGAGCCGTCTCTGTGGTCCCTTAGGAGACTACTGTAGTTTCACAGTCATTTCATCCTGTTCTCAAAGATCTCGCTAGAATGCTATCATTCGTTTACGTGACTGTCAAGCATCAAGACCTGCACCGACTGTGCACTTTCATTTGCCAGCTATAGCGCCTGTCATTCAAAGCGCTTCCTTTGAAATTAGTGGGTTAAGGTGTAGGTAAGCTTTTGCTATAGGTTTACTGTGACAGTTTGATTTGAAAATGGGTGCAAGACGAAAACATTTAACAGCTGAATTCTCCGCGGCAGGATGAAGCGGGCCCGTCTGCCTTGCCTTCCAGTGACTCTTGAGTCCAGCTGTGCTGAAGCAGGAGGGGGTGGGGGAGCTCAGTTGGTAACCATGGTTTTGTTGCATGTTGAATATGATAAAGGGGTTTCGCTAAATTAGATGTTTCTCAATGGCATAAAAAGTCTGTTTTTTTAAAGCATAAATGTCACTTTTACCCATTCTCTGCTTGAATTGAAAAATAGGTAGGAAAATTCTTTCTAAAATAAATGTCGATATTAATCGTTGATTTAGCAAAAAAAAAAAAAAATGGAATAGTAGCAAGCCTAATTATCTTTGCGCAGCTCTTAAATTTATTTAAACTGTCAATTGTAAATTGCTCCCTTCTGTAAATGTTACCTTATTTGTATTATTTTCTTTTTCCGTTTTTTGTGTTTGTTTATTTATTTTCTTCCTTTCTATACACCTGCCCAGGGACTGCAAATGAAAATGAGCTCATAGCTAAATCGGGGTGCAATATATCTTGACATGACATAAATGTTAAAAATTGTACATTGTCATAATAAATACATAAATAAATCAAATATTGGAACACCCAATACTGTATAGATGGTCACAAACCTTAGCGAAAGTAGAGGCACACATACTTATATGCATTTATGGTCCACTTACATTTGCTATACTGTATTATATGAACTCTGTGCTATCAACTTACTAGAAAAGTTTGTTAATGAATATATTTGGTTTCAATACTTGTGGTATAGGACGTCTCTCGAAGGTATCTTGATGTAATAAACATCAAGACTTGCAGCAGAACCCAGGATTTATGTGAACTGTGACTAGTGTGAAATAAACATGTAATTTGACTGCTGCCAAGAAGGCCAAAAAAGCCAAGCTTGTTAGAAAAAGAGACTTTAGAGAAAAAAGGCTTCAGAAAAAGGATCATTTATTCTGCATGTTTGTGACACTGCACCCCCTGATGTACAGTAAAGGGGACTTAGGGGTGGGGATAATCTGTGTACTTGGAGTGCCATGGTACACTCCAAGTACACAGATTATAGATCAGTACAGGCTCAAATAGGCTTTTAATGATTAACCTTAGCAGCGGAAAATCAGTGACTACTTACTAATCTTATACCATAAAAAAATAGTTTGGAGTGAAAGAAAATGCTCGGAAGAAAATTTAATAAATGTTCGTTCCTAATTAAGAGACAGGAAATATGTGTGGCAGTTGATACATCAATGTGTTGTATAGGTTCTTTTCTCTCTTTTGGAAGACAGTACTTTCAGCATATGAAGTTTTCTATAGTGGACAACTTTGACAACCTTCAGTACGTGAAGCTGTGCACAGTCTGTGCTGTTTCAGAACTGAGTATTTTGAAACACCTACTGTAGTATCTTATTACTGCATTACAGTTTAATGTTTAATTGAACCAAGTTTCTATGTTTTAGAAATTGTAATGGTTAGTCTACTCAAAAGGTGTACTGTAACAAACACAAAACACTTGAAACCATCCTTGAGTGTATATGGTCCAAAGGGGGTTGAATACATTAAATACCTATTCATGTCATGCCATGAAGGTCTATAACCTGAAAGGTGTTGTCTTTTAAATGTGTAATTGCAGTTGCTCTGTAGGGAACTCATCAGCTCATAATTATAGGGCAGCAATAGTACACAGATGTTTTTCATGCTGTGTTGCACATGAGAATGGACTGCCTCTACTTCTGTAAACTAAAACTTTTAATAGCATCAGCCTGTTAATCCCAGCACTATGTATCACATTTGGTACATTAATAAAACATTGTAGAAAATTATTTTATCCTTATTAAACCACGTAAACTAAAACAGCATAGGTAAGGTCTGTCGTCATCTAGTAACATTACATGGTCTTCAGATTGTGTTATGATACATAGATGTAAAGTTATATGTCCTTGAAAGTCTTTAGTGCTGCCTTTCTGTTACGATGGAAGTTTCACTGAAGGAAGCGCTGCAGACGTTGAGAATTATTTATTTACTCCACTGATTTCGGAGTTGGAAGTGTCATGAATGTTGCCCTGCCAAGCATACTGGTCTCATGTTGGTTAGCTACCCTTGTCGGCAGTATCCAGCTCTGTGTTTTCAAAGGTAAACAGGATGCTGGAGACACCTGCCCAAGGCTTCTAAGAAATTAAAGAGAAAAATACCACTAGAGTCTGCGAGAGCGGGGGTGGAAGATGACTCAACGTTGGACAACACGGTTAACGACTTGGGAACAGAAACGGATATGAGAATGGAGAGTACTTCACAAAAGACTAGTTCAAGATCTGCAGTTAGCAAAGACATGAAACTCCAGGTTTGTGTCTGCGGCTGGAGCAAGGCGACAACAGTTAGGGGTTTGAAGATTCATCAAGGGAGAATGAAATGCTTGAGGGAGAAGGGACAAGGGCCTCGCATTGATCAGTACTTCTTACGAAGTCAGTTACGTCAGTTGAATGAAATCCAGCGACAGGAAGCAAACCACAGTTTGCAGGATATCAGCACCCCTGTCATAGACGTGAGGAGGACTTGCATGGATACAACTAGTGATGAATCTAATGATCCTTGCGAACCTGGTCAGATGAACCAGCTTAAGAGAGAAAAGAACCTCAACGGGCACAAGCCTGGAGTTAAATGGCCAAGAGCTTGTGAGAGAACTGCGTGGGACACAGTAAACATGGATCTCTGTTTTGTATTGGAAAGGTTAAGTGGAACAGTTGAAAAGAAGCTGGATAAATTTGGGGACATCATCTACGCAAATGGAAGCAAGAGGTTTGGAGTTGAAAAAGGAAGGCAAAAGTACAAACTATTCCTGGAAAGTCTAGACGGCAGCAGGAGATTGAACACTTAGTTAGAGAAAGGAGGCAGCTGAGGAAGCAATGGAGAAGAACAAAGTCAGAAGGAGGCACTCAGTCTGTTACAAAGATAAGCTTGCAACATTGTGCAGAGCTGAGCGCCTACGGAAACACTGCAAAAAGGAGTGTGCGAGAACTAACTTTACTAACTTTTATAAAGATCCATTCAAATTTGTTAAGTTATTCACCAGTGAGAAAAATGGCACATTAAAATCATTTAAGTTTGAGCTGGAGAGATACTTGGAGGAAACACATACAGATTCAAAAAGGCAGGAGCCTATGTCAGTTCCTTCAGACATCCTACCCATCAATCCACCAGAATACCAAATGGAGGACTGTGAACCTAAGTGGAAAGAAGTAGAGCAAGCTGTGAAAAAAACATAAGTCTGTTTCGCTCTATTTCCCTATTAACCGTAGAAGCATTATTGCTCAGAGATTGTCAACTTACCTATTAAAGAACTGCTTCATTGACACTTCAGTACAAAAAACGGGCATTCCAGGTTTCCTAGGATGCTTAGAACAGATCAGCGTGATCTGGCAACAAATTCAATCAGCTAAAAAGGAGAGGAAGGAGCTTCATGTGACATTCCTGGATTTGGCTAATGCATATGGTTCAGTGCCACATGAACTTCTTTGATTTTTTCAGTGTTTAATAGGAGGCTGTGTGGTCCAGTGGTTAAAGAAAAGGTCTTGTAACCAGGAGGTCCCCGGTTCAAATCCCGGCTCAGCCACTGACTTATTGTGACCCTGAGCAAGTCACATAACCTCCTTGTGCTCCGTCTTTCAGGTGAGACGTTGCAAGTGACTTTGCAGCTGATGCGTAGCTCACACACACTAGTCTCTGTAAGTCGCCTTGGATAAAGGCGTCTGCTAAATAAACAAATAATAATAATAATAATAATAACAATACGAAATTTAGTGAAAACCTACTTTGGAGATTTGCAATTTAGTTTTTCAACTTCAGAATTCAGCACTACATGGCAACGCTTAGAAGTTGGAATAATGGCAGGATGCACCATTTCTCCCCTGGCTTTTACCATGGCAATGGAAGTAATTATTAGGGCATCAAAATGGGTAGTGGGAGGAGAGCGCTTGGCTTCTGGAATGCGACTATCACCAATTCGAGCATACATGGATGACATGACAACCATGACTACAACAGTAGTCTGCACTAATCGGTTATTGGGCAAATTAACCAATAACATTGAATGGGCACAAATGCAATTCAAGCCCACTAAATCAAGGAGCATCTCTATAATTAAAGGTAAAGTAGTAGATAAAAAGTTCTACATTAATGGTGAGGCAATACCAACAGTGTCTGAGAAGCCAGTGAAAAGTCTTGGGAGATGGTACATCTGGGATCTAAAGGACACAGTTCCTGTGGGATACGTTAGACAACAAGCAGCGGAAGGGTTGAAGAGCATAGACAGCAGCCCTTTACCGGGCAAACTGAAACTCTGGTGCTTTCAGTTTGGTCTACTGCCAAGGCTGCTGTGGCCACTGACTGTTTACAAGGTTTCTTTGACAACAGTTGAGAAGCTCGAAGCTTTAATCAGTTCATACTGATTAAAGCTACACGGTGATCTGATTCAAGCATTCAAAATTCTAAAAGGTATTAACAGTGCCTAACCAGGGGACTTTTTCGACCTGAAAAAAGAAACAAGGACCAGGGGTCACAAATGGAGATTAGATAAAGGGGCATTCAGAACAGAAAATAGGAGGCACTTTTTTATACAGAGAATTGTGAAGGTCTGGAACCAACTCCCCAGTAATGTTGTTGAAGCTGACACCCTTGGATCCTTCAAGAAGCTGCTTGATGAACATTTTGTCTAATAGTTAAAAAGTGCAATAAGGGGCTCGCTTTCAAAAGATATCACCATGGACATGAATGGAATACCTAATGTGATCGAGATCATTGACATGGATTTTGCCTAAGGTATTTGTAATGACTCCCCCCACACTGTATGTACAGTGTACACTCACCTTCACACGTCTGTATTGCACATATTATAACATCTTCTTATAATAGTGTTCGGTGGCTACTTCTATTCATATAGAGTTTATTTATCACAGAGGCGGGCAACCAGTACCAGAGAAAATGTATGACTAGAGGAATTCACCAAACAATTAACTATAAACAAATTGTGTATTGGGTTGGGGAGTTCTATCATAATTTTAAAAGCTTAATAAATGTATAATGAAGTGTTACATACATGGTATACATGTATAATAACTAACAACTGTATGACCCTGAGCAAGTCACTTAACCTCCTTGTGCTCTGTCTTTCAGGTGAGATGTTTTTGTAAGTGACTCTGCAGTTGATGCATAGTTCACACACCCTAGTCTCTGTAAGTCGCCTTCGATAAAGGTGTCTGCTAAATAAACTAATAATAATAATAATAATAAATAATAATAATAATAATAATAATAATAATAATAATGTAAAACATTGTATGAACAAGAGTTTGAATTCAAGTTTATGTCTAGATAATACTAGAAAAAAAGGGATATTAACCCATTTTGAATAAGACGGTAGATTTAAAGGATTTTGCTGACCTCCCCAAGTTAATATTTTTTGTGAGAGGGAAAGAAAACATCAAATTTGCTCTGTTTAGACAAGCTCAATAAAAGTGACCCGAAAGAGTTGGCGGTAAGAAATCTCTAACTTCCAGTTCATAACAACTCACTTTTAGTATCCTATGAACACAAACTGGTACTAAAATATTTCTGTTGGATTCTGAATGCGTGTTTATACTTGAAGTTGCACGCACATTCCAAGATTTGTAATGGGTTTTTTTTTTGTAACCCCAGAAATAGTCAAACACATTCCGTTCCAAACTGGCTCCTCTGACAAAGCACCATGGCATGAACAATTCAGTTAAGGCACAGCAACATCCAGATTTCTCATTTTATGTAATACAGTGCCAAATGAAGTTATTGCCGAATTGACTTCAGGGCTCTTAGAAACGCCAATGATCTGCATAGTATCCATTCTGAACAGCTAACATACCTTGCAGACTTGTCACCTTGAATCAGTGTTGTCCTGGCTTGGTTATGGATTTAATTAGAAAGATAAACAGACATACTGCAAAATAATAAAAGTCAGCTGAGTTTGTGCTGATACATTCAGTTAGTGATAAAAACATCTTAAATATGTCAATTGTTTTGGTTCCTGACACTGCAGCTCTGTTTATAGGCCTATGCTTTTTGAATTTTGAGAAACCAGAATCTATTAAAGGTCACACTGCTGACCTGCCATTTAAATCCCCAATCTAGATTATAAATGGAAGCTGTGTGCCTGCAACAGAGACATCTCCCTGACGTCATGTTGTCCAGGTGTGGCTGATTTCCAGTTCATTTGATTGTACCTCTTACATTGACATAGCTTGGTGTTTTTTGGCCACCTCTTGATTATTGTTATCTTGTGGGAGACCCTTTTAAAAAATCTCCAAGTAGGCCTGATTGATCTTGAAATCGTTGGCATTGGTGTGATTCAGCTCTTTGTGTGAAGTGACCACTTGGTGATCTAGTTCTGAAAAGTGTGTCTGAGATAAAATGGTCTAGCTGGTGGGTAGCTATATAGTGATGTATCGGTTTCTCATTTTTGAGGGAGATGAGAGCTAAGCTATTGTAAAAGTCAGGTGTGGTCTAATTCAGAAATAGGCTCTGCCTGGCCTAGTTTGTGCATTTAGCTGCTACCTCGCCCTTAACATCTTTTAAAAATTTTCCCCATTACTGCATAAAGGATCCTTGTATGTACTTCAGGGGTGAAGTGTTTGTGGCATTTTGGGCGGTTTCATTTAATTGTCTATGGAAGCCTCTGTGTGGTTGACTTTGGCCCATGTTGAGTCATAAAAACAACGTGTCGTCACAAGGAAGGAACAGATGGAGTTTGTTTCATTCTGACAGTGTTTTTAAATCTGAATGGATTTGTAAAAACCTAAGTCCATATTTTCATTTTAACCCCTTCAGGGTGAAATGAGGTTTAGCCTGGCAGGGATTGTGTTTTGTTTGGTGAAGGATCTGATGGCATATCATTTAGGACACTAATAAATATACAGGGAGATTATGATTTGTCACTTTGCTGCTGCAGCTTGCAGTTTAAAAAATATCAATTTTCACGACAGAGTAATGCTACTTGGCAGTCGGAGACTGTGTCATAAAGGGTACTGTAGTAATTGAATGTGAAACATATTATGGTCACAGGTTGTCTCAAAGAAGAGATCCACCACTGAGAATAGAAACAAGAGAATGCAGCATTTTCAAGACACACACAACAGCCCTGTATTGATAACAAATGGTATAGTATATCTCCAAGGTATACCGGTGTGACATTATGTTGCACAAGCTGTTTCGGAACCACGTCTAGCCACTTTGTCCTCTTGTGGTGCTATACCAGCTAATATTATACAGAACGTCTTATATTCTTTGTACAGTATATCATATTAGGATTTTTAGAAACCTTCATTGCATTACCGAGCTTGACCCATGTATATTGAAATAAAATTCATAGCTGCACTAAAGTACACTACTGCATTAAAGAAAACATTGTACAGAAGCTTTGTTATATAAGATATGTAAATATGGGCTAGCTAATGATTAAGGGGTCTTAGTAAATTGGTTGAGTGTCAGCTCACAAAGGAAGCGTGGCGGATTGCTTGCAGCTGGGGGATGGATATTTGTCATCTATTACATTCTGGTGTAATGGGCCTCCCATGATGACATGCTTTCTTTTTTAAAGATACAGCCCATCATTAACCTTATCCAATTATTGTAATCCACTTTGAGTTTGCCTTCCTATCAGAGTAGCAACCCATTTTAAATATTAGACTGATGCCTGCTGTTCATAATCCCTAGTTAACAGTTAATCTGTCCCAGGATTCATTAGGACTACTTTAAAGAATCTCCTTTAAATTTGAAGGTCAGGTAGTTGTATGTCTGCAATTAGAAATACAACACTGGGTGGTAAGCCTTCCAATAGATCAGGGGTCTCCAACCCTGGTCCTGGAGATCCTCAATCCTGCAGTTTTTATAGGTGACTAAATCTGGAATACATGTTAATCTTGACTAAGTCAATAATTGTCTCAATTAAGCAACTGAGAGCTTGGTTGAAACAAAAACCAGAAGGCCCTGTAGCTCCAGGACCAGAATTGGAGACCCAACACAATGCTTTTTATATCTAATGGCAAAAACTATGAGGCTCACAAGTGTACAAGCTGTAGCTCCTAATTATTACCCAATGGATGCAATACACCCCATAATTGGTAATACGCTTTTAAGAAACAGCTTCAATTTATGCAGTTACAGTATACCAGTGCAGGTAGGTATGCACCACTCTGATTCTGTTTGAAATAAATCTCAGTAAATAGCTTCTAATTTTAGAACTTGAGTGCCAGAATGCTAACCATATTCACCATCATTATTTGGGATTACCAATATATTTCTAAAGCCTGCTTTCCTAACCAACTTGTCATGTACTCCTGCCAGTTGCCACCCCCCTCATTTCACAGTGTTTCTGAGTCCGTGTCCTGGATGTTTCTTGCCTCCCTTATTTTAACATGATTTTTTTTTGTGTCAATCCTCAACTGTACTCAGTCAGTACCAACCAAATAAGATCTTATCTGTATTCATGGGAAATAACCAAGGCTTTAAAAAAACTTTTTTTTTTCACTTGACAAGTGAAGCCCATTTATCGTTCCAATTAATAGCAGTAACCTTTTTTTTATTACTTTGTTCACAAATACCCTATTTCGGTTTGTTTGCTTGTTTCTTTATTTTAACAGGCTACAGCAGTTGCTTCACAACTGAACACTAAAGGTTTATTTATAGCAGGGCCCTCTAAATGCTGTATATGGGTCATTCAGTGTTTGATAATTAAAAGCCTTTGTGGGACGTAGCAGAGATATAATAATTTCAACTGGAATGATATGTTTGTTTTTCTTTTTTTCACAGCTAATGTGCAGCACATATATGGTAGCTGGCTCACTGGTGTGAGTCCTGTTTTGCTGATTAACCCAGAATTATTTCCTCAATACAAATAGTCAGTTTAATACTAATGCTTTATTAAACTTCACTATCAGCATGCAATACAAAAAGACATTAATGCACGTAGTTACCCATTTCGGAGACAACAGAGTGTGCAGTCTTCACTTCTACCTCTGTCTAACAAAAAAAACTCGAAATAAGCCTTTTTATACCTAATCTGTGGTTACATTAACAATTGACATCATGAAGATGCTGCAAAATGATCTGTCGATCTTGGGCAGGTGTGACTATTGGTCTCCCAGTTCGTGGCCTGTCTTATACCGTCTCGTCAGGTGAAATTGCTGGCTGTGAGCACCCAAGATGGTGAGCCACAGTACACTACCCTAGTCCAGCCTCCAACATGCCGATTGCACAAAGGCGCTGCTCTCTTGACAGACGTGGCATATTGTTTTTTTCTCAGATTTTTTTTTTTTATTGCTTTTATTCAAGCTTGCAATTCAACAGCTGAAATCACTCCATATCCAGTGTCCAATCAACTGTCTCACTAATTAGGTGATTAAGTGCATATGCTTCAGTCAAAAATTTTGAAAATGTTAGCTGCTGTGGTTGGGGATATCAAGCACTTTTAATTGACGCTGGGATGGTGGTGTGTATATGCGATATGTTATTGTATTCACAAATTATTCTTAGGCTTCACAGGTAAAACACAGACTGTGTAACGATTCACATTTGGCATCCTTTACATTAAAGTTGGTTTGGACGCTGTAGCTGCTGTGGTTGAGGAGATAAAGCCATTTTACGCGTGTCAGGTAGGCTGCGTGAGCATATGCGGTATGCTATTGTTTTTCACAATTTATTTGTTTGATTCACATGTAAAGGAGAACTTGTGAAACCGCGACCCTCATCAGGAGAAGTGGATTGATAATAATGGATGGATGGATATTTAACTGATTTGTATTAGTAAGCCTGGGATAAGGAAAATCTTACTTATGCTACAGAGGAGAACAGAAAGACCGTATCCCAGAGAAGAGCGTTCTTTTACATAGGGGAAGTGGAGGAGGTATCATGTTATTTCATGAAAGTCTATCGTTAAGTATTTTGCACGACTGTGGAGTTTGTTGCTATGGGACTAATTAGGCCAATTGGCGTGCACTTTACCGTGCTTTACCAAAGTGTAATGACACTTAAGTCACACACTTTTTTTGCCGTGCACTTTTGGAACGAGCATAATCATGCGTCATTTGCGTGTGACACGTCATGAATGCACTATAGTAGCGTGATTAAAACTTGCATGGAAACACTGCCATAGTCACTCAAGCGTATCATGGTCAAGAATTAATGATCGAGTGATTAAAAGGAAACCAAAAACATTTCATCAATGTCCATCATTTATATACCTTATTTTTTTCGAAAATAAATGTGTTATAATAGTGATATGTTTATTTTGATGCTCAGTATATTACTACAAGAGATTACAAGACACTGACAACCTCCATATATCATACCCAAAAAAAGGATGTGTCATTATCAGTTGGGCAGTTTTCACAGGGAACTACAAATTGCAATGAGTACATTTCAAGGAAATTGTGAAATCTGTGATAAGTGTGAATAAAATAACAGCCTTACTTATCAGTAACTTTCTATAAACGTACCTTTACATTGAATTAAAGAAAATACACAAAGTATAGCAACATATAAAATTACAATAGAACACCTCAGCAACATAGAAAATAGAAAACCATTACAAAAATGTCATCTTCAAACATATTTGTTTTTCTTTGTCTCCGCACTTGGTGACTCTAGATTATATTTGGATATCATTTGCAATCAGCCAATGAGGAGCCCTCTCTTTTGTCTGTGCACTGTGTTCTGTTCACCTTGCAAGCCACTTCGAATTGAAACCTTTGTACACTGTACCCTCCCTCAGACTTCTTTTGTTTTAGCCCACTTGTTTTGCAAAATATTACAAAATATAACTGAATCAGTATGTACAGCACTATGTTTGTAATTTTGTATTTGCACTGCCAACCCAAAAAAGAAACCTCTATAATTGCTATTTGTCTTTTTATGTTTGAATTGATAAAGGAATAATATTTGGTTCAGCACTTTAGCAACTGAAATAATTTTGATAATGTGTCATATGTATGAACAGTTCCTGAACCCATTTATTATGCTTGTGTTTGGTACGTATCCTTATATTTGTAATATTTTTCAGTAAAAAAAAAATGCTGTCATACAGAACAGAATAGAATAGAACAAAATCCTGATCTTTTTCAACATATATAAAAAAATTAAGTCCATCATGATTTTTGCATGCAATAGTTTAGCATACCTCTCTTTTGAGTTCCATATACTATTGAGGAAAGGGCTTAATTAATAGAAAGCAAAATAAATAAACAAATACAAGTAGTATACTAATAATAATAATAATAATAATAATAATAATAATAATAATAATAATAATAATAATAATAATAATAATAATTGATAACAGTGAATAAGGTCAAATTGCAGCCTGAATAAAAATTGAGAAGGAAAGTAGTTCTGAAACTCCCAGAACAAGTGTGTTTTTAAATAGCACTGGGAAAGCCACACTTAACAGCTGCAGGCAAAGACAAGTTGTCCAAAATTGAATTTAAAAGGCAGCGTTTTATTAGCAGAAATACTTTATAAGTCATTGTGGCAAAGTGCCTGGTAAGGGTAACAGGTGTAGCGGTGATGCGGTGCAGGAGTGACAGGCAGACAACGGTATTCCAGTGAAAAAGTGCTTTATTTCTTTTCCAGGTCTGGTGACCGAAAAATAACTAAATCCCCGGCGATACACAACAATGTGTAACGCACGGGGATAACAATAAACAGGGCACAGTCCCGAACAAAAACAAACAGACGGTCACCAGTCCTGGGTGAGTGCAGTCGTGATGGTGCTTTAGTGCAAACACAGATAGTGCGGGGTGCAGTGGTGCTCCGGACAGTGCTGACCCTTAGCGACAGCTCCGGAGTCGTGCTTTAACTGTCTGGTGGTAAAAACACAGACAATTATACAGACAGACACAACACAACACAACACGTAATTCTCTTTCTTATTATCTTTAACAATGAGAGCTCCTCTCTCGATCCTTCTCTCTCCAAACGCTTAACCCAAACGAAGGAAAAGAACAGCGTTACCCTGGCCCCTATATGTAATCCCGCATGATATCTAGGTAAACGGTTGCAGCTGCCTTATTACTTGCAGCTGCCCCTCGTTTACCTGTCAAATCAATACGGTCTTACAACAGAGTCTCGCTTCCTTCCAGGCTGACCCACTTCCCGGTCCCGGAAACGAACTGTCAGGCCAGCCCTTCCAGATACTTCTCCTCCCGTTCTTTAGCGCCCTCACAGGTCGGGAGGAAGATTTATCACCAGAACTCATTGTATTTCTGTCACATATCCCACCGCTCAGAGTGGAGTCGAAGGAACACTCGGCTAAATCTACCTTTCCCATTACTCCTCCCTCCCGGGAAAAATAATCCGCATTTTGGTGGTATTTCCCCGCACGGTGTACCATGTGGTACATGAAGGGCTGCAACACCAGATACCACCGAGTTATCCGGGCGTTGCTGTCCTTCATTGTGCTTAACCACTTGAGTGGGGCGTGGTCTGTGACCAGATCAAATGAGTGCCCCAGCAGGTAGTATCGTAAAGAGTGAGTAGCCCATTTAATGGCCAAACACTCTTTTTCGACTACGGAGTAGTTACGTTCCCGAGGTAACATTTTTTTGCTCAGGTACAATATCGGGTGTTCTACTCCAGCTACTTTTTGGGACAAGACTGCACCCAAACCTACATCCGAGGCGTCGGTGTGGAGGATGAATCTCTTGGTGAAATCTGGGGTAATAAGAGTGGGGGCCTGGCAAAGTTTACGCTTAGTCGTATCAAACGCCCCCTGACACTCAGCTGACCATTTAATTAAATTTGGAGCACTCTTTTTGGTGAGGTCGACTAACGGGTTAACCACTGTGGCGTACTCGGGGATGAAGCGGCGGTAATAACCGGCTAAGCCCAGTAGTGACCTCACCTGAGTCTTGGTTTTGGGGATCGCTGCATCAACCAAAGCCTGGATTTTGGTGACCACAGGTCTCACCCTTCCATTTCCCATTAAAAATCCCAAATATTGAGTCTCTGTTTTGGCAAACGCACATTTCCTCAAGTTAGCTGTCAGCCGGGCTGCTCTTAGAGACTGAAGAACGGCTGCAACCCTAGCCAAATGCTCTCGCCAGGTGGAGCTGTAAATCACCACATCATCAATATACGCTGCTGCATATTCATGATGTGGGCGTAACACCTGGTCCATCAGTCTCTGAAAAGCAGCGGGCGCACCATGTAGCCCAAATGGCATGGTTTTAAAGTGGAACAGCCCTTCTGGTGTTGAAAATGCGGTTTTCTCTCTGGAGCTGCGGGTTAAAGGGATTTGCCAGTATCCCTTCGTCAGGTCCAGAGTGGAAATAAACCTCGCTTTTCCCAGTCTGTCTAAAAGTTCGTCGACCCGAGGCATGGGATATGCATCGAACTTAGCAATAGCGTTTACCTTTCTGAAATCTACGCAGAAGCGGTTGGTGCCGTCTTTTTTAGCCACTATAACAATTGGGCTGCACCACTCGCTCCTGGAAGGTTCAATCACCCCAAGTTCGAGCATATCCCATACCTCTTTGCGCACGCCACTTCGTCGACTTTCCGGGATCCGGTACGGTCTCTCTCGCACTGTGACACCTGGGGGAGAGATAATGTTATATTCAACTAAGTTTGTTCTGCCGGGCACATCAGAAAAAACATCGCTAAACTCCTCAATAAGCTTACGCAGCTCTCTTTGCTGATCCGGAACCAATTGTTCCCCCATTGAAATCGCTTTTGTGCTCGGGGTCTCTGGACAGGGGCCTAAATCATCCTCCATATTGCCTGGGGCTATAAATAAGATCTCCCTTGCCTGCCAGGGCTTTAACAAATTAACATGGTAAATTTCACATTCATTCCGGCGATCGGGCTGTCTAATTTCATAATTTACTTTCCCTATAGCCCGAATCACCTCATACGGCCCCTGCCATTTAGCACACAGTTTTGATTCTGATGAGGGAAGTAGCAGCATTACCTTGTCTCCTGGTCGAAAGGTTCGAATCCGTGCATTTTTGTTGTAATGCTGCTGCTGTCGGTGCTGAGCCGATCTGAGGTTGTCTCGGGCCAAACGACCAACCAAATCCAGGCGATCTCTTAGTAGGAGCACATACTTCACTACATTTTTAGACGAGCCTTTGTGCTCCTCCCACCCCTCTCTCAGCAGGTCGAGAATGCCGCGAGGCTGCCGGCCGTACAGGAGCTCAAAGGGGGAGAACCCCGTTGAACTCTGCGGCACTTCTCTCACCGCAAAAAGGAGGTAGGGAAGAAGCAATGCCCAATGTTTCTGCTCTTGTGTTACAAATCGCCTCAGCATCGACTTTAAGGTCTGATTAAAACGTTCAACCAGACCGTCCGATTGTGGATGATAAACGGACGTCCTGATGGGACGTATTTTCAATATTTTGTACACCTGCTGTAACGTATTGGACAAAAAATTGGTCCCGTGATCGGTCAAAATCTCCTTGGGGATCCCTACTCTAGCCATAATCTGCGCTAACTCTGTGGCTATTGCAGCGGCACTAGTGGACCTCAATGGAACTGCCTCCGGGTATCGCGTTGCATAATCCACCACCACTAATATATGCGTATACCCGGAGTCAGAAGGTAGCAAAGGGCCCACTATGTCCATTGCAATGCGCTCGAAAGGAGTGGAAATAATCGGCAGACCCGGCGCTACTCGCTGACAGTCGGGCATGTGGCTACATATCTCGACACATCAGTATGAAGACCTACCCAATAGAATCGAGCCAATATCCGTTCCCTCGTCTTCTCGGCTCCGAGGTGCCCCGCAAAAGGGATATCATGCGCCAGCCTCATGACCTCGGTCCGACAAGACGGGGGAACCAACAATTGTGTTACAGGCTGTCCTGTGCCCGCCTTGGTCTCCATGGGAGGGAGGCAAGGGGGCCCAATGGGGTCGGTGCTCTAGAAGGTCTGGGTCCCGGGAATGAGGGTGGTGGTGGTGGTGTTGGTGGTGTTGGAGGAGAGGGAGGGAGAGGTCGGCTGCTCCGAAGGGCAGGGGCCGACAGGATCCCGACCAGGGCAGAAGTCAGGGAGTCTTCAAAATCTTCCGCCAACTTGACCACCTCCTCCAGGGTGTCGGGGTTGTGGTGCCGTATCCACGCCTGGGTCTCGGCGCCGACCACATGGCAAAACTGCTCTACCACAATGGCTTCCCCCATCTGCTGGGCGGTCTTCTTCCCGGGGGTCAGCCAATGCACCATGTGGTCGCACAACCGCTCTGCAACCACCCTGGGGCGTGTCCCCGGGGCTCTCTGGTACTCCCTGAATCGCGCCCGGTGGGTCTCTGTAGTGATGTTTAGGTGGCGGAGGATAGCCTGCTTGACCAGGTCGTACTCGGTGGCGTGATGGTCACTCATCGCTTGGTAGGCTGCCTGAGCCTCCCCAATTAGGCAGGGTCCCAACTGGCTGGCCCAGAACTCCCGCGGCCAAGCCGCCGCGGTAGCCAGCCGCTCGAACGCCACCAAATACGCCTCCGGGTCATCCTCCGCCGACATCTTCATTGCCCGTGCCTTCGGGGGCGACATCAGCGGTGTTGTGGTAGGGGTCGTCGCTGCGGCAACGGCCAGCCCTACCCGTTCAATGAGCGCCGTGTAGCGCTCCTCCCTCCTTCTCTCCTCTGCGTCGCGTCTGCTCTCCAGCGCCTGCAGCAGCTCCGCCAGCGCGTTGCGGTCCATAATCCCACCCTCTGACACCACGTGTGGCAAAGTGCCTGGTAAGGGTAACAGGTGTAGCGGTGATGCGGTGCAGGAGTGACAGGCAGACAACGGTATTCCAGTGAAAAAGTGCTTTATTTCTTTTCCAGGTCTGGTGACCGAAAAATAACTAAATCCCCGGCGATACACAACAATGTGTAACGCACGGGGATAACAATAAACAGGGCACAGTCCCGAACAAAAACAAACAGACGGTCACCAGTCCTGGGTGAGTGCAGTAGTGATGGTGCTTTAGTGCAAACACAGATGGTGCGGGGTGCAGTGGTGCTCCGGACAGTGCTGACCCTTAGCGACAGCTCCGGAGTCGTGCTTTAACTGTCTGGTGGTAAAAACACAGACAATTATACAGACAGACACAACACAACACAACACGTAATTCTCTTTCTTATTATCTTTAACAATGAGAGCTCCTCTCTCGATCCTTCTCTCTCCAAACGCTTAACCCAAACGAAGGAAAAGAACAGCGTTACCCTGGCCCCTATATGTAATCCCGCATGATATCTAGGTAAACGGTTGCAGCTGCCTTATTACTTGCAGCTGCCCCTCGTTTACCTGTCAAATCAATACGGTCTTACAACAGAGTCTCGCTTCCTTCCAGGCTGACCCACTTCCCGGTCCCGGAAACGAACTGTCAGGCCAGCCCTTCCAGATACTTCTCCTCCCGTTCTTTAGCGCCCTCACAGGTCGGGAGGAAGATTTATCACCAGAACTCATTGTATTTCTGTCACAGTCATAGAGAATAATTCTCGGAAACCATTAAATTCAAGTCTATTTAAAGTTGAATGGCTATTAAAAACCTTTTGCACAAGTGAGGATTTGCTGTAATGTGTTATATCAATATGCAATGCATCTTCAAAACAGTCCAAGGTGCATGTAAACAGAATAATAAAGGAATATGATGTGGTTCAGCACTTTCTTATGCATAATTTATTTTCCTACCGCTGCTCCAGTTGTGCATTTTGTATGTAATGTGTTTCGGTAATTAAATGGAGGTACAGTATAGCATTGTTTTATTTCAGATTTTACAAACTGAAAAGCTTTTTGGACATGACTCACTGTTGGGGAAATAGCAGTCTGTAGAGCTCTATGAATTATATGACTTTCTTCCTGCTTGTCGTACTGTTCAAGTCTCCTCAAGCACAGGAGGCAAAACATAAGGAGAATGTTATAAAAGTCATGCGGTTATCTGTAAAGTTAAGATAGAAGGGATTTTTTTTTTTTAAATAACCTTGAAAAATGCTAATGATCCTCCCTAGGGGTAACATATCACTTTGAGTTTGCAAGGGAATGTCCAAATAAGTTAAATCCCTTCTAAAAGTCAGTGGTTATACTGTATGTTGATTTGTACTGATACGGCAGGGGTAACCTAAATATGACTGTGTGAAGCATTTGTTCACTATTTTATCCAAAAAACAAGTTTCCTGAATGGTGACTTCTGAGACTCTGACAGAGCAGAGGCTCTGAACACTGAGAAATGTGTGTTTTGAGGCTGGCAGCCATCTTGGCTCAGGCATAGAGAGGAATAGCCTGGGGCCAAGATGGCCGCCTTTACACAGCCACATGCTAACTAATTGTTTAATTAATTCACGAGAAATGAGAAGTGTGGAATATGGCAAGGTGGAAATTTAATTATTGATGTCAATTAACCCCTGGCCACAGTTGAAGAGTGGAAACAGAGAATGATACACCGTGTAAGCCGAAGTGTGTGTGTTGTAATTTGTGAGTGTTTAGAAGAGTTTTGTTTACAGTGTTTTGATCCTGTGATTGTTTTGTTGTTAATAGAAGTGCGCAAGGAAGCGCCTAACTGCAGTATCTGAGACTGGGTGTACTATTTCAAGGGCGTTGACCAGCCTTGATCCGTGGGCTTTACCCCAACTGATAAAATATTCAGAGAATAAAATTAAGAGAAAATGTAATTGACAGTCATTCCGCATTGATAGCAAATGGATCATATTTGGGTACCACTGCACTTGTGTGACAGGCTGTTCATTAAAACTTTTGCATATTTATAACGTGGAGATGATGATCTATTCCGGGATGCCAAGATATTTAGTAAGTATGTGGTCTGAAAAAAAAAAAAAAAAACTAGTCCAATTCCCTTTTTTTTTGTTGGTATGGACTAATAGCCATTTGTTACAGTAGCCCCAATCAATATAGCCTGTATGCCAGTGAAATGACATGAACATTCTGAAATAGTAAGTTCAGAGGGAAGGTCAATCAAATGTGAGTGAGTGCGGGTCCTGCATATGTTTCCCAGTTATGTGTTTACCCTTTAAATATGTAGGTTCTGTGGAGACCACTATATCATTTAGTCATTTTAATTAACACCTCTGTGTGGATTATAGCCCCGTTTTCACTTTGAGTCCCGATTTCCCAAATGTTCTTTGAAAAAACAAAATGCTATGGATTTCAGGGTTTGCCTTTGATAACTTGTCTGCATTAAAATGTTAAGTAAAACAGGTTATCAGTTTTCTTATTGAGCAAAATCAGCAAGACTTACAGGCTTGTTGCTCAGCAACTCTTTAAAAGTAAGCTTGTAACATTACTATTTGTATTTGTATGCAACCTGAATAAAAAATATATTGTCTTGTACTACTCAACTGCATGAAAAGCAGAAGGCCGAAGTCCCTGCTGTGTTCTTGTCAGAATCTTATTAGGTAAATTTGTGGTCACATGGCAGTGCAGTGAAGGTGTTCTCATTAGCAGCAAATGAGAAGGTGAAAAGAATGCCCAGAAGTCGAGGGACGAATCTGTTGACAGATGTTGTGACTGCTTTGAAAGAACAACATGTCCTTGATTCTGACATAACTAATGCCTTTTTAGGTGTGGTTGATTGAGAGAGAGGAAAGGCGACCATGATTATTTGTAATCACCCTTCAGGCATTTGAAAGAAAGATCTCAAAACAAAATATCCATATCACCAACTCACTGCACCAGATGAAACTGCAGACTTTTATTAAGAATACAACTGTGATCTGTCTCTGCTGTAGACTGCAAGGTCACCGTGAAAAAGATTGTGTTGCTAATTAGGAATGCCCTCTATCTTTGGAATGATTGTCCTCGTTGAGAAATTAGGAATTAGAATTATACTCTGGAGGCTACTCTGCTGACTCTTTTATCCCTTTTACACAGTGGGTGAAAATTAATAATTGATGAAAGGTTAGAATTGGTTGTACATATATTATTACGCTATTCCGTGTCTGTATATGTGGGTGAGTAATTATTAATAGAGTTTACTATTGGGTGGAACCAAAACACAACTGTAGGTGAGAATCTACACATAATCTACACTTTATATTCTACACATTATTTCATGTTGTTTCAGGAAAACCAAGGACTGATATAAAATACACAGAGCTACTGTAGGCATTGGCATAATTTAATAATTTCGTAAACTTTTTCTTTGTTCTTTTCTTTGTTGGGGGCTCATAGTTATACTTATGTATTGAAGTTTTCGGTTTTAACCCATAATAACCTAAAAAACACCCCCGAAGACCTATTTAGAAAATTCGTTTTTTATTTTTTTAACTGGTAAATGTGGGTTTTTTGGCAATATTATTTAAATAATGTCAATCATTCACTACTGCCTTACTACATATAGAAAACAGCTTTAAGAAGGTGGCCAGTGTGCAAAGACATTTCAACTGACCAATCATGTATCTTGTGCAATACATGATACGCGTGCGTCAATGTGTCATTTGCCGAGCAATGGGCTTAACAACCATGAACCCAAACAAACCAGCAACATGGCGTCGCCAGTTAGTTTTTATGGCGTTACAGTTTTATTCAGTGATGAAAAAGTTATTGTAAATATAAAACTGCTCTACAGGCAGTTATTCTTCTACTAATGAATATTAATGTTTTCCTGTACACTGCCTAAGGCCCTGTGAAAATCTTTTACGATATTAATTGTATTTCATACAAAAAAATAAAAAATCACATTAACACACCCTAGTCTCTGTAAGTCGCCTTGGATAAAGGCGTCTGCTAAATAAACAAATAATAAATAATAACAAAACTGTACAGCTCTGCTATGTGCCTGCGTGTAATATTCGCCATGCACACAGTACTGTGCAGTGATTGTCAGGTCACTGTATGCAATCTAAGCGGGAAATTAAAATACTACACACTGTAAACAAGAAAATGGATGTCTCTAACAGTTCAAAAAATGTGTCTGCAGCAGATCACGTAAAGCAGTATCCAGCAGGAGTTCTACACAGCGGAGGGTAAGCTCTTGTTCTGTATGTCCTGCAACGTTACTGTAGATCACTACCGAAGCTTGTCTGTTGACAGGCATTTAGATTCACTGAGAAAGGCGGAAATACAGAACAGTACTGCGACTGCTTTACTTGCAAAGAAACAAAAAACAGTGACTTTCATATTCCAAAAGGCCACTTATTAAATTTTGACCTGACCAAGGCGTTTGTTTGCGCAAATAACCCTTTTGAAAAATTGGTCAACCAAAAATTACGGAAATTCTTCAGCCAGAGTGTAGCAAATGGTGGAGTGATTCCTTCATCAGCCCAGCTGAGATGTGAATACTTACCTAAAGTTGGCGAGTGTCAGAAGCAGGAGATTATGGAATTGGTAAAACAGTCTGGTTGCTTGTCAGTGGTCACAGTGGTCGACAGATGCACAAGATCAGTATGGGTTACATACTGCCAAATTATTATTAGGCTTCCAAGCTGGCTTGGGAAGCCTATTGTTGATGTAAAGATAATTTTTTATATTTATTTATTTCTTTTCATTATTGTTGTTTTTCCTTCCAAAACTTTAAACTGCTCCTGTTCGCACGTGGTGTAACCAATCAAAATGAAACTTGGCAGGTATCATCCCGTATAGATTAAAGTTCAGATGCCAAAAAATTGCACTCCTGTATCAACCAAGGTGGCGGCCTGATGCATTTTTTGGAAAAAAAAACCTTTCAAAATCATCTTCTTGGGAACCGGTGAACCAATTGATCTGAAACTTTGCATATGTCATCAGCAACCAAACCCGCTTCAAGTTTGCGAAGCAGAAGTTGCTGCGATAAATTCTATCAAAATGGCTGCCACCAAATCCGCCAAAATGGGCCCAAATATCAAACTGCTTTTGTTTGCAAACCGTTTAATGAAGTAACTCTTAAATTGACATGAATCATCCTGGGGACAATGGAATTCAAATAGGGAAAAATTGTGTTCTTTTGTAAAACAAGATGGCCGCTAGACCTACATTTTCTTCTTAAATGTAAAACCGCTTCAGTTAAAAAATGGTTTATTTGATTAACTCCAGAGTTGACAAGCATCATCCCTGTGTCAGTACAATTGACTTTTTCAAAAATGATGTTTGTGCATAAACCAATATGGCCACCTGACGCATTTCTTTAAAAAGTTTGATTCATTAGTTATAGTTACATCTTAAATATAACTTTTTATTTTCAATATAGATAGCTGACAGAGTCTGGGTGCAAGTCTGCTTTGCATTCCTGGATCACGCGGTGCCGAGATTCAGTTGAATGATTGATTAGCAGTGTGGAGTAGTGGTTAGGGCTCTGGACTCTTGACCGGATGGTTGTGGGTTCAATCCCTGGTGGGGGACACTGCTGCTGTCCCCTTGAGCAAGGTACTTTACCTAGATTGCTCCAGTAAAAACCCAACTGTATAAATGGGTAATTGTATGTAAAAAATAATGTGTAAAAAATAATAATAATAATAATAATGTAATTGTATGTAAAAATAATGTGATATCTTGTAACAATTGTAAGTCGCCCTGGATAAGGGCATCTGCTAAGAAATAAATGATAATAAAAAAAATGATAATTAGCAATCGAATCTCGGTACAGCTGCGTAAAAGAGTCAGTGTTTCACGCACACGGGGTTGGGTGTTCGCAGTGGAGAACGGGAGAGAGGAGAAATAATTAAAATCTAAAAAAATAAACAATTGCTACTCGTGCTGGAAGGACGAGCACAATACTTGTTTTAGGTTTGTCCACTGTTTGTTTGTCTGTTTGTTTTGGCCAACATGCTGTTTGTTTTGTTCAGTGTTTTGTGTTTTCTTAAACCTTTGTGGTCCTATGTCGGAGCTGGTCCGACATTGCAATTTTCCCTTTCCGGTCCAATGTCTTTCCAACATAACATGTGCTGTTATCACAGATCTGCCTGGTCCATGAAACACTAAGAGGCATACCTCGGCTATACATTTTCACGTCACTGTCATTCTGATTGTCATCATACCGACATCATAAATCTTTTTTTTTTTTTTTTTTCGTATGAGCTTAACATGCAGAAATTACATAGTTATATTGTCACAGTCAGGTGCCTCAACCAGTCACGGCTGGCATCATCCAAATCGGTGAAGTTGCCGGGGCACCTGAAGCGAGGGCAGGAGTATAGAATGTGGTCGGCCGTCTGCTCCTTGCCGTCGCCGCATTCGCAAATTGGGTCATCAGTGAGACCCCACTTGTGTAGGGTGGCCCGGAAACGGCCATGTCCAGTTCTTAGTCAGTTCAGCTTGACCCAGGCTTGTCTGGGTAGGTCATTTCCAGCTGGTTTGTTAGGTACTTTGTCGATAAACTGTTTCAGTCTGTGGTTGTTATTATTCCACGCGTCTTGCCACTTTTTGTTAGCCCAATTGGTGCCATTGTTGTTATTTGCTTCTTTCATAAGGCACCTCATTGTGTTAGAAGGTGGGTGCCGGTTTTCTAGGCGGAGGATCGTGGTGTTCCGGTTGCAGATGGCATCGTGCAGCAGGTGGTTGGGGTCATCCAAGGCTTTCAGTGAAAGGTTGATGCAACTTGCTTCTCTGCGAAGATTTGGTGGAGAGATGCCGCTGAGAATCGGTAGCAGCTCAGTGGGCGTAGATCTAATACACCCGGTGATAATGCGCATGCTGTTGTTCAGGGCTGTGTCTACCTTCTTCGTGTGGCTGCTGTTGTGCCAGGCAGGAGAGCAGTACTCAGCTACCGAGAAGGCTAGAGAAAGCACAGAGGTGCGTAATACGGTGAAATTTGCACCCCAGCTAATGCCAGCTAGTCTTCGCAGGAGATTGTTCCTTGCTTGGATTTTTGCTGCTGTTTGTGCGAGATGTTGTTTGAAGGTCAGTGAGCGGTCAAGGACAACTCCTAGATATTTCGGGCTTTGATCCCTCTGACCATACATCATTTTCACAAAGAATACTGAATAGAGAGAAATAATTTTTAGAAATTTCTCGAAAACAAAGAATTTTAGGAAAAATCTTTTGTAGCAAAAGTTTTGCTTGTGTGGATGAGGAAAAACAGTTAAATACAATTCATATTTATTTATCCTTGCACACGTTTTCTGTAACGCCCCTCTGTCTGTTGAATGTGAAAGCAGGACGCTGTTCTGATTATGCAGCATACTATATTATAAAGTATTCTCTCAACTGCTCTTCAAAGCTGGATAACTGCTGTCAGGCAGGAGCAAGGAATGGGGACAGATGTTTTATGCTTTGAAAACGTCTTGCTGTATTACAACGTATGCTGTTTGTGAAGTAAATGTCACACATCAATACACTAAGCAGGAACAGCCCATGCTAAGTCACAGCAGATATGAATGTCTCTCTATTCAGTATTCTTTGACCAGGCAGATCTGTGATAACAGTACATGTTATGTTGAGTAAGACATTTTAATGGAAAGACCCTTTGATTAAAATGGGAAAAACTTAGATATTGCAGGAATACATAAAGCACAGGTTAGTAAAACGTTTTGTTGTAATCCCTACAAACTTGCTTGATTTTAACAATGTCAAAATATTTTCCAACAATGAAATTATTCAGTTAGTTATAGTGGGGTTGCAAAGCTGTTAAAGTCTAACTGCAATGAACAGTAAAGAGAGATAACTGTAATGTATTCATTTGGAAAAACATTGCTCATACTGTACCTCATGCCTTTGACCTTTCACTCATAATTTGAGTATTTAAAGAGATGAAGATCATGACCTCTTTTAATAGCATAAGAGTACTGGTAATTACAACTGAACCATATCACTTGACTTAAAGGACATCTTACAAAGAAAGCACTGGGGTCTTCATATGTAAATAATGAACAAAAGACTACAACTCAGGAGATACCAATGCTCAGCTCACTTGACCTTGTGGAACCCAATTTAGTTTAGAAACAAGAATCTATTGGTAGTAATATTTTCAAATAAAAGTGTAAGTTGTCTAATTACTAGTACTACTAATTACGTGTTATCGTTTTACTCCTACATTGTAAGTGTCCAGTCATATTGAAATTGAAGGACAAATACAAGTTCGTATTAATAAAAACAAATGAGATGAACATAAATAATGTACTTAATTTAAGCAAACTGTTATGCCTCTTTTTGAAACTCAACACTTGTTACTAAATGTTATCAAATTTAGTAATACATGTATTGAATACTGTTGTTTTAAAACTGCTCTAATATCTTTTTTGGACAGGAAGTATAGCTATTTAGTTAACATTCCCCATCATGTCAGGAACACACCAACTGTGAAGTCAAGATGTGTGGTATGCTGATTTACAGCATGTGAACGTAATTTTCATTAAAAGGTTTAGGTAGGGAATGCTCTTTATACTAGTGACAGGCACAAGACAACTCCACTCTGATTGTTGGCACACAGTTCCAGCAACCTTTACTCAAGGTACTATATTGAGATAGCATTGTCAGCTCAAGATTTATATGCATGACCACAGTCCTCTGAAATGTGTTATGGCTTAATAAGTGGGTCATTCATAAAGCATTGATACAGCGGTAGCATCTGTAAAATGTTTAGTCGGCTTTATAAAGGCATTTATAAGGCATGGTACAGCGTAGGTTCCATGAATTTGGCTATAAAATTGTTAACACATTTGAGATTGTGAAGTGACTAACACTATGGAATATCTAGGTCAGTGATACCTGTACTTAGAAACCTTGCCAAACCTTACATAAATGATATATGTATGTAAAACTCTCACCGGGATACATTATGAAGAGGCAATCTGTTCTCTGGGCAATTAGCAGAAGTGCACATTGTGTTCATCGCTTTTCAAATACAGTAGAAACCCCTTTATCTAAACTGCCCTCTTAAACTTGAGAAACTTGTTTGTACATTTTCAACCACTATCAGTTGTAACATGAATAAATGTAGCTTTACATAAAAGATAAAAGGGGTTTTGCTATAATGGATTCAGAGATTATATTACTGTAGTATAGATCTTATTGAATCCACATATTATTTAAAGTCTGTTTTCAACCAAGAATAAGCTCCTCTTTACAATAATGCTGTTTTGATTGTTATTATTAGTAGTAGTAGTATTATTTTTACTCAACAGTACTTGCTTGAAGGAAATGAGTAGGGAATACTGCAATGCTAAAATGCCTTGTATAATTAGAATACGACTCATTTAATTAGTTAAGGAAGGATTATTTTTGATTATTTCACATATTGAGATATTTGTATTATTTGAGATCTCGCTCATCCATGTAGTGTATGTCAGACTGCAAAAGATATCAAGCAAAATGATTAATTAGTAATTGAATCCCGGCAAAGCTGTATATATAGATGTACGAGTCACTCACTCAGGATTGGGTGTTCAGTGCGGAGAGAACGGGAGAGAAAGTAGGGAGTAAACTTTAAAAATAATAGAAATAACAATTGCTATTGTTGCTATCTCACCATGTTTGTTTGTCTGTTTGTTTTGGCCAACGTGCCGTTTTGTTTTGTGTGCAGTGTTTTGTTTTGTTTTGTTTTGTTCAACCTGTTTATTTGTTCATTTCTTAAACCACGCAAGCAACCTCATTCACATTCTCTCGCATTACTGTGTGTTCTTCCGAGTCTGACGTTATCCACAAAGCCAACCTTTCACAGGCATATAAACAGATTTCAGTTTAAAATAGCCACAATTAACACAAAGTTAAGGTGGAAAGGATTGAGCCCCAAAGGTTTGATTAGCGGTCATCTATACTGTCTGTACAGCTGTACATAACCCAATAAAGTATGAAATGGAGATTTGTCACTCTGGTTAACTTCACAAAACAAGAAAACAAAAAAAGGGCATGAGGTGCTCTTGCAGATTATCAATAACTGAAGTGTAACATTCATACCCCCCCACCCCCCACTGCTCCCACACTAGCTTGTTGAAGTGAACAATCAACAGTTTCTATGTGTTTACCCAGTCAAAAGTACACACACATTCCAACCATTTGGATCTCATAAAATCAAACAGACTTACCATTTTGCAGTGGAATATGTTTGATTTTTGGCTGTAGTTTTGAATTGTTTCACTTTCTTGGTTGGAGTGGTTGAAGTTTTGGATAGCTTCTGGTTTAGTAGAATTTTTGCACCATAGCTTATTGACAGTTCGTCTGGTTTCAGAATTAAACAAATCCACATTTTAATAGCCGGCGCTTTATTATCTTGGGTGAGGTAATCCTACAGCTGCCTTTTTCTAGAGTGTTATCTGCCATCAGTAGGGATAAAAAGTAATCGTTTTCCATTCCAATAAATGTACTAACGTTAGTTGTTTACCACATGTACTGTGCCACAACCTTCAAAACTGCACCGTATGATCTTTTATAAAACCTTAAAAGCAGTATAGTGTTTTATACTGAAATACAGTAGCCAAGTTTCATCTCATCCTTCCAACCTGTAGATTCGTTTTTCACACTAGCATGTGTTTTTTAATCTGTTGCAGCATGATATTACTTTTTTTGTTGGCATAACCTTTTGTGTAGTTCTAGTCTCTCCAGCTGTGTTGTTGATCAACAGACTAGCTGACGTACTGTGTTTTGTAACTTTAATTCAGAGGAGGACCTTGAAATGATTTCTGCTGCGTTCATTGTAGCTGTTGAATATTACAGTGGATTAAGCTAAACGGTTTGTGCTAGTTCTTGAGAGAAAATGGCCTTTAGATATTTAAATCTGTTTAGCTGTTTTCGTGTTGATCCGGTGTTCACGAAGAGACGAGCGGCAGACTCTCCTGTTCGATTCAGTCGATTTGTAGATTGAATAATCAAAGTACAGTACATGCAGAACTAAGGCTTGGATTGGCTGGGTGTCTATTTTCATGTCCAGGTGGCAGGATTAAAAAAACTTGTATATATTGTAAGATGTGTGTACTGTGTTATCATATTCACAGCTATAGCTGTTTTATCAGTCTTTTTTAAGTAACATATATGAACAGTCCGAATATGTCTTGCATAATAACAGCTGGCAGAAGCAGCCATGGGCAGAAATCTTAGTTCTTAGAACTAATACAGTATTCTATTGCAAAGTGACAAAGCTTGGCATTTGCAGCAACCCTGTCATCTGCAACTGGGTGTACTCTACAGAGCATTTTGTTATGGATGCTGTTAAACCATGTTGACCTGTCGTTCTTCTCCCTGATGTTGCTGGCTGTGTCTGACATTATCCTACATCCATCTGTGACCACAACATGAATTTGATGATATCCCAGTACATCATTATAGTCAACAGTAATTTCAAAGCATAAATTACAGAAGACATTTCAGTAGCTGTGTTTTTTCACTAACCGATCTCTCACGTAGGTCTTGAGTTTAACCACCAGGTACACTGCAGCATTTTGCTGACGTAATTCACAATAGCAGATATTTTAATATGGCTTAAATATTTAGCATTTAGTACTTTTCAAAAACAGCAGTGCCATAATTAAAATGTAACCCTTGGATCAGTTGTATGTAGGAGCTGTTAATGTATTATTCTGAAAGGTTATTTGCTAGTTTTACTCTACTAAAATTGTTGAATTCCTTTAAAAGATATGCATATGCTTCAACTTCGGGCCTATAGGGCATCATTTATGAAAGGGCACTAAATGTAGCTGTTACGTGCACATTAAGTAGTGAGCCTGACATGCACCTTAAATCTAAATTTACTGTCCCATTTACTAACAGAGAACGCATTAATTTACGTGCACACTATTTGGCTGATTTACACACCATGGCGTGCACACTAGATGTATTGTGAGCAGTAATTTAATGTGCATGACATACCCGTGACCACAGTGATATAAAAAGCCCCAGCAGTCCAGGTGTATCTTTTGGTCATTGGCTTATTGTGGAAGGTGGAGGTGGCTTACATTGACCGAAAATGAGCGATCAGCAAACACAGACCTCCGCAGGGGACAGGCAGCAGCAACGCAAACTAAAACAGTACACAGAGGACTTAGAAATTCTAGTGGAGGAGATTGTTTTAAATTAGAATACCTTGTTTGGGCCAGTGTTTTATTTAACCACTCTATTATTTGTACCAATGTAATAAACTATAACTCTACGATTATAGCCCTTTAATAAATATGTTTGTAATTAAAGTTCATCTCATTATTCAGAACGGGATGCCTCATTTAAATACATTATCATGCATTACCATACAAATCACATATTCATTCTGATTACCATAGCGTGGCACAGTAAAATCAGTGTGCGCCGTGATGTGCGCGCTATTTCACGTGATAATGAATACAATTGCAATAGTAAATACAGAAATCATGAACATGCACACTAATTGCAATTATGGTGCACCATAATGTTTAGTGCCCTTTCGGAAGTGAGGCCCACAGTCGTCTTTTAAGCCTGCCAACCCAGATTTTCCTGATGTAAATAGGCTTGTACATGTGACTAAATTCTGAGGTAAAACTTCAACTCAAATAATAATAAAAAAAAAGTTTAAATTTGTCAACTTTACTCGGTTGACAATGTTTAATTCAGCATATGAATACTTGTACTGTGATTCTTTGAAATGTATTTTTGTTTACGACTGTAAGTCACCCTGGATAAGGGCGTCTGCTAAGAAATAAATAATAAGAAGTTATTGACAACTGTTAATCTGATACTTGGCACTTGCCCACAGGAAGGGAGTAGTTTCACACACTGATCTGAGAACATTCCAGGAACAACGCAAGCCTGTTCATTTCCATCATTCAAAAGGTTGAAAAATATACCTTTTCTAAATACAAATAAAAATGTGTCAGGACATTTCAAGACCTAGAAAGTAATCCTGAAAGAGGAGGCACTACATTGCAATAGGCTGCAAAAAAGATACAGTACAGTAAATGACCTCAAATGTTAAGTGTTTCCTTTTGGTAGAACATTTAATTTGTAATATGCTTGACATTAAGATAAGAATAATCAGGATCTGGGTAGTGGATTGTTAATTGAAGCCAGTCTGGTCAAGCCAGTCTGGTCAAACCAGTCAGGCAAATACCTATGAAACAGCTTTATCTGCACCATTGCAGGCTCTAGGTGGCAGCTTTTTACAGGTGCTGTTATTTATGCATTGGTATTGTTATTTTGCCAACACATTTTGCCATCAGAGATTATGTGTTGCATGACAGACAGGAGTCTGGTCTCTGCTAGGTATCCCAGGACAACTTGAATAAAAAAATGAAATATCACGAACCAGCATGCTTCAGAGTAGACCAGGAAGAGAACAGCTCCTTGATTAAATCACACCTGAATTATCTTTGTATTTTTTTTCATTAAAGTCCCAATAATCCCAGATGTAAACAGACAACCTGTTCAGTATTCAAAGTGGTTCGCACAGTTTGTTTCCTGTCATTAGCCAAAAAGAAGGTATTGTACAGCACATTGAATGCAGGTTATTCTTCTTATTGTTTCTGGTTGTTTTAATATGCAGGCTGACTTGAATTGAGTCCCTTACAAAATATCCACAAAACAGAAAAAATGATATTTGCATGCTGGGATAGTTCCACTGCAGTTCTATCAAGTGGGTTCTATGTGATTGGAAGACTGGTTGCTAGACAACTGGATGACTAGCTTTGGTGATTAGCATACTGTAGTTTCCATGAGAGACAGTGAATTCTGTAGTACTGTACCTGTCCTTCACTTTTACGGTGCCACACTGACAAATTTAATAGAAAATGTGGCGATACTGTATGAACTTTATATTTAATCCTGCTGACACAAGTCATCCCTGTTCTAGAGAGATCTCCTTCAAAAAGGATGGCTGCTCAGTCAATCCAATCCAATCATTTCCACTGCCCAGTTTGTGTGTGTTCAATTGCTGTGGATATAGCATGTTTAGTGTACCAAGTTGTAGGTAAACTTAAAATTTGAGATATGAACGCAAAACATAGGACAATTGTATAAAACAAAGCTGCAATCAGAGTTATAGTTATTTATTATTGTTTCATATAGTTATGTCATGCAATGTATGTTTCCTTCATACTGTATATAAATAAATATATATTTTTAAGCTAAATTAAACTGGAGGATCCTTAGATCGTTAATTTTCATGCAGTTATTCACATCACTAGTTATTTGACTGTCTTTTTGTGATTACTGGTTCTGTAGCTACGTTTTCAGTGAAACATAATGACATTATACTGTCCTGTTTTTTTTTTTTTTAATTATAGAACAGGAAGATGTTGAAGTAAACCTAAAAACCTACATTTTTAGGCAAATTACAGGCAATGTACAAAGCACCATTAGGCCACAAACAGGCCCTACATATTCATTAATCTGACTATTATTACAAAAATTCTTGGTTGTAAATCTCCCTCTCGGCCTGTGAGGGCACTAAACAGTGATAACAGAGTTCCTTGGACGGGCTGGTCTGACAGTTCTTTCCCAGGGTTCAAGGGAAGTCGACCAGCCAGGAAGGAGGCGAGACTGTTGCAATAACGCATCGACCCGGAAGGGAAACGATGTGTTTGTCTGTGTGTAATCGTCTTGTCTGTTACACCACAATAGACGGCTAACACGATTATGGAGCTGTCACCGAGGGCCAGCACTAAAACCGGAACAGCACCACTACTGTCATTACTATAACCTGTATCACCCACCACGAGCACTACTGCACTCACCCAGGACTGGTGACCGTGTGTGTATAATTGTGGGGCAGATACATGTTGGGTTATTATTGTTTGGGTCTGCAAACCTGTTACTGTTTTTTTATTATTGTTATCGGTCACCAGACCTGAATACAAAAAAAATAAAGTATTCTTTTCCAAACCGGATTAAACCTCTCAGTCTGTTTCATTACTGCACTGCATCACCCCTGCACCTGCATCCTTTCAGCCACTTTGTCACAAGGATGTATTGGGTTTTCATAACCTTTCTATGCCCTTCTGAAAGTAGTACAGTACAAGATGTCAAGCAGTGCTACTAACGTTTCAGTTACCCAAAATATTAAAGTGTTTATTTGATTTCAGAATGACAACTAAACATCTGCTGGAGATGGTTCCCCTCTTATGCATGTTCTTGAAGTAGGCAATGCTATTTGAAAACCCCCTGCCTTTACTTTCCCTGGAAATTAAATCATAGCGGTATGCACCTTTACTTTTGAGATTCAGAATGAAATCTGCATTTCATTAAAAGACAGGAACCTTTTTTTTTTTGCTGGGTAATGGACAGAATACTAAATATGATGCTTCTGTAACTTCAGGCTCGACCCCAGGGACTGCAGCCGTAGTGTTTTGAAGGTCATTGTTGCTTAGCAGGACATTCCAAACTGCAGTATGCCACAGCAACACTGAATAGTATTAAATCCTAACTGATACCCAAAGACTGTCACAGAATTTATAATAAACGTGGTTTAATGTTTTATTAACAAAATCTCTATCCACAACTGGTGCTTAGATGTTTAAGTTATGAAATTTACATTAAAAACAAACAACATATAAGGACTTCCAAGATCCCGCTTGCTCTTATATTTTACTCCCAAGAGATTTATTGTTCGGTTTTACTATGGCCAATCTATGCGAGTTCCATCTCCTTTTGAATGTCAGACATCGCATGCCGTTTCTGAAGCAGTATGTAACAGCGTTCAAAGATGAAAAAAAAAAAGTCAATCTCATTCACGCTGTGGTCTCTCAAAGACAAAACCAGGGCTGTGCTTTGAAAAAGCAGTTGTCAGTAAAGGAAGGGGAAAAGAGGTCCATGACTCATAATGCTAACCAGCCAGTCATTCCTTTAACTTTCATTTGATTCACATTTAATCAAGACTAGACCCAGGAAACCTCCAGCCCCACTCCACCCACGCTTCTGAGTGCTCTTTTAACCTCTATTGACCAAATGCTCTCATCTCAAAACTGAATTCTTGAAAAATAGAAAATGAGATTAAAGAAGTCCGGTTAACTGTTTTATCCTCTGATGGCCTCTCTTATTGAAACCAAAAATATAATCCTGCTAATAATTTACACCCATAACTTTTTTTTCCCAGTTTACAGAATTCACAGTATACAAATATGTTTATGATATATCCCCTGTAAGATTACATAGTTGGTATCTGCTGCTTTAAAAATGGCTTGCCCTAGATATAATTAAAATTAAAAGATTTTGCACCATGCATTACCATTCTGACAAATGTCACAGCACAATCCAGAACACTGTAGTTACCTGTAAATGGAAAACTCTTCCATCTGCAGCCTCACTGTACTGCATACAGATTTGCAATAGGGTTGTAGTGGTGGTTTGCAAGGTTTGAGAGTAAAAAAGTCCTTTAAATAGTGATATACAAGTATATAATCAGTTTTAATGCAGTTTTTTTAAAACATATGTCTTTTTAATACATATTGAAATTTCACATAGTTTCCAAAGATGTTGGTTTAATATGTTCTGTGAAAAATACAATGTTTTGATGGATCTCCCATATACCATTTTACTGCTCTTCTGTAATAAAGATTGATTTATTAAAAAAACAAAAAACAATAGTGCAACGCGTTCATTAAAAAAATGTCATCCCCACAGAGTCCACGGTATATAAATGATAAAAGAGCAATGAAAAGAATCATTTCTTTCACTCTGCACATTTCAATAAAATTTAAACAGTAAGCTGGTAACCATGTAATTTTATTTAGTGAGACATGCGTTTAACTGACTTTTTAGTTGATTTTGAGTGTTAATACTGGTGCATAAGTCATCTGTGGTATTATGAAGTGTTAAACCTCTGATTCTGAGAGATGCTAGTTATTTCCGGATCTCACACACTCACTCACACCACTCTTTCTGCTGCTATTTTAAACACAAAAGACTAAAATATACTGCATCTGCTTGCAGTACAAAGTGTTATGTTTGATGGTGCTCACTGTTTCAAGATGTGTGCTTAACAGATTTAAAAACAAGCATTTCTGATTCTGGGTCAACATGCATTTTTAAAAGTGTTGGAGCCTGATTTTCCACTGTGGTCAAACTACACATGCAGTATATTTTTAATAGCAATGGCATTTGCCTGCGATTTTCCTATAGGGGAAAAAATAAGCACATGTTTTTTCCCTTTTAGCTGCTTCAGGACACCATTTTCCATTTTTCAAGTAACATATTGCAAACCAAGTGCACTTAAGTCCTTAGTTGCATAGAATTAGCTAATTAAAAAACGGCGTGAGCAGTAATTTCTTGTTTGATTGTTTTGAAGGGATAAATCATGTGCATCAACTGGAACTGAACACAGTGTATCCATTCACTGCATGTTGATGTAAAATCAATATTCAATTTAGTGACAGCAGCATGACAAGGCAGTGTCCTGCGTGGGTCTGATTTTTACAACCCGCTTCTGTCCTAGACCCGACCCGAACCCGCAACCCGCTGCAGCACCGTCTTCTTACCTGTGACCCGATCCGACCTGCTTTAATAAGACCTGCAGCCCGACCCGAACCTGCAAGTGTGTCGACTGACTCTCTCACATTCACACACAGGTATATCTACCATTCTCCACAGATTGAGTTTGTACAATAGGCTATACAACATGGTAGCTTTCTCTAGTCTGCGTATATTTTAACATTGTAACATATTAACTATCTCTACTTACTTTACTATAAAATACTATTTTAATTCTATTCCTTTCATGCCACCAGTTGAAAGGGAGCTACACCTGTGCTTTCACAGAGATGTACCAGTTTTGTGGCTGCTGTTCATAAAAACATAATGACAGATACAAATCCAGTCACATGTTCATTATTTTCATGATTCCAAAATAAATCCCTTCTAATACGTTATTTGGGAAAGGGTTACAGACGAGTACGCTGAAAGGTCAGAAAAGTTTTTAGTGATTTAAATTCAGACCCAAGCCTGACCCGAAAATTACGTTTTTTGACCCACACCTGAACCACAAACCGTGAAAAAATTAACATCCCGACCTGCTTCTGTGGGTCACCCACGGGTACCCGACCCGATGCAGGACTTGATGACAAGGTGCCAGTGCCTATGATCTCTGCCGTCTCTTATCCTAGTATCCATTGATTATTAGTGGGCCTGATAAAGATATTGGTATGGGGGATGTGTTTGGTTTATCAATCAGAATAACAAGAGTCAAATCCTGGCTTTAAATACAGGTATGGTCTTTGGCTTCCCCAAACTGTTGCACCTCTTGCAGGCTAAAATGGGTACATTATTCCACATTTTCTCTTTATAATTAAATGGTAATACAGACATACTAGGGTACTAGGTAGCCCTTTTTTTATGTAAGTGCAATCACATGACTGGTTTAAAATACACATGCAAATCATCTCCATTATAAGCCAGCCTCATCATTATGGGCAAGACAGCATATCTAACATGCTTTGATATCTGTCAGCTGGTGCAGATATCCACCGCTGACTTTCCTAAAGGAATTATGTGGCAATCTTTGTTAATAAGTCTTTGACAACAATTTTAACACCATGCTGACACGTTAACTCAGAACTGATATGTGATACATTGTATACCACTAATTTCATACTGTAGGTTACAAAATTGATGTAGATACATTGGAAATACCATACAAATGTACAAATAAATAAATATAATACTAAATTAAGTCTAATTAATAAAAGTGTTATATTTATTAAACATAGATTTACAGCCTTTGGGGTATTCAGTCTACATGCACATTGCAAATCTACTCAGTTTTAATTTGTCCTGTTTTAAATCAACTCTATTTTTACTCTTGAGTTGAGACAATGCTTGTGACAACTGCTCCCAGTTTTACTACTAAACAAACCTTGACTAAGCCATACAGCACATGCTGTGGAGTTGCTGAATCCTGTTTATGTGTTAACATGTTTTTATCCTGCTAAAGTAGCTTTTGATCCTTTTCTGAATTGCTTTTCTACTTGGAGTAAAATATTTTCATTTATTTTTTGCTTCCTCTGTTAATATGAATCGAACATTTACAAAATGAGTTTAGCCAACACCAGTTTTTGTCAGTAATAATGCCTGCTTGTCATGTTTGAACAGTGTAATCTGTTTCCTTGCATCTCTTGTAAGCCAGCTCAGTATAACACTGTTGTGAAGCACATAATGAAGCACCAGGTTAAAGCAAGGGAATGAAAATCTAGAGATAAGTGTCAACATGTTAAATTGCCCAAAGAATGAACTGATCGCACTTGAGGCATAAGATTTCTGTAACACAAGAATGTACAACAATTGCGGCTAATGATGTCCAAACGTGTGCCAGCATGCTATAGTTTATATCATTGATTATAGAGCCCTTTACACTGCAGACACTGTGTCAATAGTAACTTTATGGGAGTTGTGAAATGCATGGATTGGTTTCTGATCAGAGGAAACTCCTAGAATAGGCTAGCTTATACTCAGGAGGTGCATTCCCTATATCATACTGGGGCAGTAAAATGTCTTTTTGTGAATTGTTGGTTGGTCTCTCCTCTATCTCAGGTAAAGAAACCACACAATGCTCTAAAAAGCATACAAGTTAAAACGTACCTTATGAATTTAACTCCCGTGATGCAGACCCCACATTCCCCAGAGTAACTTGGCTTGTTACCTGCTCTGTTTGTCTTTTCAGATAGAGTGAAACCACAGAGAATAGCTCATAGCATGTATTATCCGGTTGGCATCCACTTAATACAAAAAAATAAACAGCTTGCTTTAGAAGACAAAGGGTCTTTTTGAACATTTTTTGTAAACCAAAACGTAGCTGAAATAATGAAACAATGATTGCATGCACATGTACTTATGGTGATCGTTGTCAAAGGTTCATATGTAATTGGCCCATGAAAAAATTATAATATTTGCCCTTATAAAACAAAGGGTCAAGTGAAAAGCTACTGCACATGCCTGCAAAAAGAGAAAAACAGCATTTGATACTGGGAAATGCCTGATCATTAAGGATTACCTTTGGGCCTTTGAAGTCTCTTGCCAGTTACTTCTTGAGTAAAAACAAATGGAAGACTATCGGTATTGACTTGCTGGTAAGCATAGGACAGACAGTTATGCATGATACAGTATCAAATTATTTCCACCATTAAATAGATATAGCACCTTGTAAACTGTGCCAAACAGTAATATTCTCTTTATTTGTAGTGCTGTGTAGTTTCATTTAAGGTTACATTTTTGGATTTACTGATGTGCACTAATATTGGCTTTTAAATTCTATACATTTTATATACAGTATCTTTTAATAGGTCACCTTGTGGGAGTAGGTAAAATTTAAGTTTGAATATGATGTACACTGCAGTAAAGGGAGCTTGAAATCCTCTTCGGCATTCACATGTGTGGATGTAAGGGGGAAGTAATACAACGTTACTTTAACCACAGACCAGCTGATGTTTAAACTTTTACCAGAGTGGTCGGTTATCAACCCTATTACAGATCTCTGTGTAGTAAAGTGAGGCTGCAGGAAGAAGAGTTAATCATTAGCTTTTTTCTACAGTGTTTTGCATTGAGATGTGGAGACTGTACTAATGAGAGAAGTCTATAAATCTATGCACATGTAATTGTATTCAGCACAATAGTTTGTATAGCTGCTTTGGCTATTCACTAAAAAGAACAATTCTCACAAATAAAGATATTACGGCATGCAAAATACAAAAGTATTTTATATGCAACACAGGGGGAAAAATAGGTTACCAGATCGCTACACCCTGCCTCTAAATAAAAACAGAGCAGCAACGTGTACTGTACAGTCTTAATGTTTTTTTAAATGAGTTGATATTGACAGGTAAAGTTTTAGTGACGTGTCATTTTTCATAGGTGCTGTCCATGGCAAAACAAAATAATTGTATGCAGATCTGATCAAAGCAGCTTTTGTTTCAGCGTGCTTTGTAGGGTATGAATGGCAGCTATTGAGATATCCTCAGGCAACAGGAGTGTGGATTTCCAGCACTATTTGCATTTTGTAGAATTTGGTTAATTTATCATGCAACACACATTAATACAATACCTGTGTGCTACACAATGTGTGCATGTGTGCATATTCTACACAGTTTATAGCATTTGAGTATGTTAGCCTATGATACTGTTTAGTACAGTACTTTAATAATTGTCTAGGTGTTTTTTTTTTTTTTTTAATTATAGCCCTTTTGTTTTATCTGTTGCAAATACAATGCAAAACCAACAACCTGTCTGTGACCTTGTGCTATTTATTTGTTTGAGTCACTGTAGGTGTAAAATGTAAAAAGCTACTTAAAAAGCGTGTAAAAAGCAGATTTGCACTGTGGGTTTTGAATTCCAGTAGCAAAGTCAAATTTTGCCACAATTATTTGTAGTTGTAGTTCATATTCCCATTTGGATTGCTGCCATGGTGTTGTGAATCATATGTAAGGGCCTTATATACAATTTCAGATCTGTGGGATCTCCCCACCACTGTTTTTTCACTTTTGGAACGTCTTCTACGCATATTTTCCAGTGTAAAACTGGCACCTCCCACGCAAGAAACAACAGAGAGCATGTCAGAGTTAGAAAACAATCTGACAGGTGGAAATAGAACAGACAGAAGACATTTCTGAGATGCCTTTTCTGTGATGATTGTACTAATGCTAAAACCAACAACATTCACTCTGTGTAACTGCCATCATGTTCTATTTTGTGAACACAGCATGTTCAAATCGATGAAGGCACTCATTGTAAATTAAAAAAAGCCATCATGAGAAGCCCTCCATTTTGAGTGCTGTTCCTTTTTATGCCATACTACCACACTGATGTGGATGACACTACATGTTTTCATCCTTTGTGTAATGTATATGGAAGTATATTGAAATATATCTGACAATAGTTAAAAGCTTGAGAACAATTCTAAATGTTTAACACTTGCAAAACCTTTTAAATGTTTAAACTCTAAACTATTAACATCCCTACAGTAGTTAAAACAACATTCATTGGGGATTTGGCATTTTTATACCCTGTCCTTCCATTGAAAATTGGAGGCCAATTTAGAGTTAATGTGAGGAATAAGAATGCTGCAGTAACAGATGTGTGGGCAGTGGTGTTATACTGTAGAATCAGAAGGGTTGGTGACAGGTGAAGGTGAATGTCTGAATGAAAAGCCCAAATCTTTAGTTAGGGGTTATAACTGCAGGTAACATCACAGCAAACCATCTGGAGCCAATATTAATTGCTAAAAGAAAATTATTTGAAAAGCAGTTCTGTAAAATACAAAAACGATTGTATTTTGAATACATCTGACCCCAAAATGGCCTATGATTGAACATAGAGAGTCACATTTTAAGATTTCCTGTGTAAAATCATATTTAATCAGTTGCGTAATTTCACTTGCGTAATCTAGATTTTTTTATGGTTTCCCAGAGGATTCAGGCAGGCATTATTACTTGTATAGTTGGGAGCTGGTTACGAGTTGTGCTGCCTTACTGTAAATGCATTAATACCTAAAATGTTTTAAATTAGATTTAAAATAAATTGATTTACAGGCATATTTCTCTACAGTATATGAACCCAGATAAAAAGACCTCACACCTTTTTTTACACATTTCTTTTTGGATTCTAATTTAAGTTGCCTTAACAATGCATCAGTGAATGCAGGACCAGTAGAGGTACAGGCCTAAGAAGATGTTACGTCATGGTCTGATTAGCCTTAGTGAACTTATTATAATTTTTCATGCCGGGTTTGGCATTTCAAGCAGATTTAAAATTAATAAATTGGTATATTTACCCTAGAGCAGTGGGAAATGAATTACAATGTGGATCTTTCAATTAGCATCGACACATGCAGATCCTCTGCCTTGTGGGTTATGGTTGCGCTCTCTGGCACCGTTTTGTTTTTATTATTTGGGCGTGTAATGTTTTTTTAATATATATTATGTATGGGCAAATTAAAACAGATTTGACAGTCTTCTAAACTGGGTTATTAAGCTTTTACAAGAAGTAATATTTTATATATGATCACTAGTTAAAAATAAAAATAAAGTGCATTTAAGGCCTTAACTTTAGGCCAGGCGTCCAGAGTTCAGGTCTAGAACAGTCTAGAACAGTTTCATTACTAGCAAACTATTTTATTCACTTTAAAAAAACCATCATTTAAATAACTTGTGAGTTTAAGTTTTGTGAATAGGGTCAATTGACACATTGGCAATCATCTGATTTTAGGTAGAAGTTTATGAAAAATCTAAATAGCGCAGAAACGGTAAAGCTCAAGCTATGCGTGTCTCCTTTTGCCTGTCTTTGTACTTTGATCTTCTGAAAGACTAATCTACTTTCTGTTTGTGAAACGCTGCAAGGCATCTAAACAAGGGAGTGTGTAACAAATTGATGCACATTTTGTGTTTTTAGGTTCTCCCTGTTGAATCACTTGTATATGGACAACTATGTTTGACATCTTAATTAGTCATTTATTTTATAATGCTAGCCGGATAAAGTCATGCACATAAAGTATATTGCAGGGCTGACCAAAATTCTTGACCCTACAAGCCGCATACCAAAATGTTCATTGGTCGAGAACCGCAAGACACTTACTGTAAAACATAAAATGTTTGCGAGCAAGACATTTTATTCTCTCGAACATTGTAATGGAATCTTGCACTTACTCTGTGCATTACAGTAGCTGTTATCTCTTGATGGCAGCAAAATACACAAGAACAACGGAGAACATTGTTCTACAGTTCATAATATTGTACTGTAGATCTAGATTGTGAACTTTAAATGTAGCCCTATGGTGTTTTTCCATTATTTATGTTTGTACTGTATTATTATGCACTTTAAATAAAATATATTCAGTTATTATGAAGCAACATATGATAACTGCCCTGACACCACATAAAAATACTTTGACAAACCCTTGAAGATCTGAATGCTCAGTTTTTAAAAAACAGGTTTAATTTTTATGTATGGCTGCTACATGTATTTATTTATTAGTATGATGAAATGTAAGATATGTAAATATAATATACATTTTAGACCTGCAATATAACATTTAAACATGCATTCACTAGTCTAGCACCAACACTCCAGTTTAAAAAAAAAAATCATTCATCTGAATAAGGACGTTTGATACCAAGTGATATTCCATACAAAACTCGCTTGAGTCGTCACATCAGCTTCTTACTAAATGCCAGAGCTGACTGCTAATGCAGTCTGATCCAGGAGGATATGCTGTTGAAAATGTATTGTGATTTGTTTCATAATGACGTTTGAGGTTGCTCACCTTGTACAGACTGCAGTGTAAGCGATTTGTTGCAGATGAGACACAGATATTTACCACTGTTTTCAATGAAAGCAAACTCTTCCTCCCATTCTGGCTTAAAGCCTCATACTTCTGTTTATTACTCGTGGATGGTTTGCTCAATGCCATTGTCACTTACAACTGCTAAGTTCACTTACAACTGCACATCCGGCTTCAACTTGGTGATCAAAATACACATGCGCAACTGTGCGCTGTCAAAGGTCAACAACTGACGAAATGTTGTTGCAGTGAACATGCAGGCTCAAAGAAACTGAAGAGAGAGAAGGGGAAAGAAGAAAGAATAATAAACACGAATGAATACAGAGAACAAAAATAGTAAACTTGTGGTTATTTTTACTTTTTCTCTTTTCATTTAGATTTTGTTTATTACTCTTTCTTCAGTTCATTCGAACCGCACTTGAACTGCCCGGGAGCAGCGGTTTGGCCAACTCTGGTAAATTGCACAGAATCAGCTGCTGTTATTGATGCCTAGTGAGATTATAAAAAAAACATGTGTGTGTGTGTGTATATATATATATATATATATATATATATATATATATATATATATATACTGTATATAGTAGTCTCCGCATATAAGAACACCTCCTAAGAGAACACTTTGCCTAAGGAAACACCCTTGTGGTGAAACAGATTTTTCCCAAAGTACCACTATAGCATTAAAATGTTCAATACATAAAAATGGTGCCTGTCTGTATCATCTGATCCAAAACCACCAAAGTCCGCGTCATAATATCTGAACCGAAGATAACCTTAAAACTAAAGACCTCTACACACCAGACACAATGTGATAAGTGAAACTGTGCAGCAATGCGACAAAATGAATAGAATCTATATTTTTTATATTATCTTTCACACCACAGGAGACGACAGGCAGCCTTAACCCTGAACCATTCAATGCACGGAGCAACTTCTAGTGAGCCGTGAATATTTTCCGTCAGGCATTATTTCCTCATGGTTATTATAAACCTTATTTTTTTATATATATATATATATATATATATATATATATATATATATATACACACACACACACACATAGTTGTAGTCAAAAGTTTACATACCCCAATGGAAATGTATAATTTATAGAAATTAATCGAAAACAAATAATTCTAGGAAAAATCTTTTGTAGCAAAAGTTTTGCTTTTGTGGATGAGGAAAAAGTTACAAGAAATAGATGTCTGCAATTTTTTTGTAAAAACTCAAAAAATGCCAATTCAAAAGTATTCATACCCTTACAAGGAAAAATAAACTAATAGTTGAGGCACCTTTAGTAATAATAACCTCTTTTAAACAATTAGGATATTTGTCAATGAGCTTTTGGCATGATTGTTTAGTGTTTTTTGACAATTCTTCAATGCAAAATTGTTCCAGTTCATTAAAATTCTGAGGACTTCTCTTGTGCACAGCCTTCTTCAACTCATACCACCTATTCCCAATCGGATTTAGATCAGGACTTTGTCTAGGCCATTCCAGAAGCTTGATTTTATTTTTATTTTTTTAACAATTCTTAAGTAGATTTTGATGTGTGCTTTAGAACGTTGTTGTGTTGGAACGTCCAGTTGTTCTTAAACCAAGTATTGTAGCGGAAGGTTTCGGATGATTGGCCAATATCTTTCGGTATGCTATGGAATCCATTTTACCATGTATTGGAACTAAATTTCCTGTGCCTTTTAGAGGAAAAACAGCCCCATAGAAGGATCTTACCACTTCCATGCTTGACAGTAGGTATGGTGTTCTTTTCTTTGTATGCCTCACCACTTTCTCCAAACTTAAAGACTATAAGCATGTCCAAATAGCTTGATTTTTGTTTCATCACTCCACTTCACCAGAACTCATATCCATCATTCAAATGCTGTTTTGCAAACTTTAAGCGATTGTCCTTGTGACGTTTTCCTAAGAGTGGCTTTTAACTTGGCCTGTGACTATTGAGACCTTCACCATGCAATACTCGACCTATGGTTGAAATGGAAACCCCAGTTCCACATGCAGCCAATTCACTTTGAATATCTTTGGCAGTCAATCTCAGATTGTTATTTAACCATCCTCACAATTCTTCTACTTGTTCTTGGTGAAAGAACATTCTTTCTTCCAGACCAAGGGAGTGTTATTACAGTACCATGAGTCTTGTACTTCTTGATAATAGAAACAACAGCTGAAATTGGGATACTCGAATGCTTGGAAATCTTCTTATATCCTTCTCCAGCTTTATGACAATAAATAATTTTCTGCCTAAGGTCTTTTTCCCATATTGACTTGTTGGTAATGACAGTATGGTATGAATACTTTTGATCTAGCATTTTTTGAGTTTTGCAAAACAATTGCTGACATAAATAATTAGACATCTATTTCTTGTAACTTTTTTTCCTCATCCACAAAAGCAAAACTTTGTTTTCGAGAAAATTCCAAAAATTATACATTTCCATTGGGGTATGTAAACTTTTGAATACAACTGTGGATCCATAGAGAATATATAGAATAATAGATGGGCTTCAGGGAGTTACAGGAAAATAATTCCATCTAGGGTTTATGTGACGTCATAAACTACAAGGCTGTTACATCACAGATTGCTCTGAGGTAGACGCTAGTAGCGTCGAAACATTAGCACTTCTGTATGGACTATAATAACCGTCTCACATACATGGAATGCTTGGAAATCTTCTTATATCCTTCTCCAGCTTTATGACAATAAATAATTTTCTGCCTAAGGTCTTTTTCCCATATTGACTTGTTGGTAATGACAGTATGGTATGAATACTTTTGATCTAGCATTTTTTGAGTTTTGCAAAACAATTGCTGACATAAATAATTAGACATCTATTTCTTGTAACTTTTTTTCCTCATCCACAAAAGCAAAACTTTGTTTTCGAGAAAATTCCAAAAATTATACATTTCCATTGGGGTATGTAAACTTTTGAATACAACTGTGGATCCATAGAGAATATATAGAATAATAGATGGGCTTCAGGGAGTTACAGGAAAATAATTCCATCTAGGGTTTATGTGACGTCATAAACTACAAGGCTGTTACATCACAGATTGCTCTGAGGTAGACGCTAGTAGCGTCGAAACATTAGCACTTCTGTATGGACTATAATAACCGTCTCACATACATGGATTCATTAAAATTACACTGCGAAACTTCCAAGTGTGCTCTCACCTTTTATACCTTTCCATGGAGAGTCCATTTAGTGATGTCATCGGGTGTAAGCAGCCTATTCTAATTCATTGTCCTGTTGTGAGTGAGCACCTGCTACTGTTTGAAATGTACCTGCTGAAGCGCGGAGGCATGCCTTGATCTATGGAATTATTTTCCTTAAACTCCCTGAAACCTATCTATTAGTTTTTTATAATACATGGATATTAGTATCTGTAATAAAAAAAGACGGGTGTTAAAGTTCAGATTGCAAGTGAATTTAAATGAATAATAATAACATGCGTTATTAAGTCAATATTAAAGAATCTTAAATATAATTTTCTTTTCGGTAATTCAGGAATGGTGAATTAAACTGGGTAGATAATGAACTGCAAAAAATAATGTATTTTTAAGGAAAATGCGTTTCAATGGGGTATGCTTTTTTTTTTTTTTTTTTTATTAGTCGCTGTCAGAGTCGAAGATTTGTGTCGCTCGCTTGGTTGGTGCCCCCGTTGGTTAAGGATGATTGTAAATTTTCACAGAGAAAGATTTGTTAAAAGTGCCAAAAAAAACATGATTTGTGGGTGTTGTTGAGTGATTGAAATTTTTAAAGTCATTGACACGAATGTCTGTAATTTCCTGTTCCTCTCCAGTTTCTCTGAGATACGAATGTACCGGCTTTACATCAAATTGTGTGTTTTTTTTTGTAACATATTCTCGTTTTGTTGATCATTAATGAATATTTCTCTACTGTGGGTGTTGTCGCGTGATTGAAAACGAGACATTTTGTGTTTGAATTGAAAGTGGTCTTGAGGAGTCGAATGGGTCAAAGTTCAAGTATATTTTCCTGTAGAGGAATCATGACATTTTGACGTCACTACTGTGCTACTATGCCTTTTTTTTCGAATGGCTCTATATATATAATCTTCTGCTTAATATCAACTGTACTGTAGCCATAAAGATTGACCCATTTTTGCCGTTGTCAGGTAAGGGAAAGTTCATGTTGGTGTAACTGTTGGTCTACCAGCTCTAAACAATCAGAATATGATAATAGGATCCTTTTTGCACACACTTGATTTTAGGACAGTAGAATCTAAGGTCCCTGCATTGTTAACTACTAATATTAAGCATCATCTTTTAGCACACAAAGTTGTTTTATATATAAGTGTATATGTTTGTTGTATTCTGCTTGTTTTTATTAAGTCATCATGCGATCATTGTGATGGTAAGTAATACAGTGAGGCTGTGACAAATGTATGAAGTTTTAAGATGTCATGTGGGAATCAAATTCATTTGCTACATTTCAGCAATATAATCTTTTGTATATTTGTAACTTGACTACATCAAAGTTGATATCTATTTTGGAATTTGCTGTAGACGTCTGATATCATTATGAAATGTTGGGTTGAAACTCAGGGCTATAAAATCAGAGAGTCTGTGTGGTTTTGTCTAGTGTCATGACAAAGCACCTCACATGAAATGCAGAACTCAGCTGGGTGTACATACTGTTAGTTTCTCCTGTGCCGCCGCTGTGTCTAAAATCTTCTAGCAAACTTAGAAGATTTTAAAAATATGAATATTAAGATCTCCCCAAATGTTTGCAGCAGTGCAATGATTTATTTCCCTCTGATACATTTTCCAGCACTTCTTATAGACATGACTTGAGCTTTTTTATTTTCAAATACTCAGTGCAAGTTCCATGGCCACCATCTTTGCTCTCTGCCTTTGTTCTTTACAAGTGACGAACAGTACAGTAGTACTGAACTGACAATTTACAACCTAGAGTGTGGGTAGAGAACATATTTGACTTGGCATTTTACGCCAGTTAAACTACTACTGTTGATACAGTATATATTTATAGTCCAGTTGAAACATTTTTAATATGTAATTGCCACTTACTCTAATTTAAAGAGGCACTGATTGATTGCTAAACAGTTTTCTGTTTAGCTCTTTAATTGTCTTTTTAAATGTTTTTTCCAGTATTCATTTGCAATTGAAAAGGTTAATAGATTTGAAAAGCTTTTTCTCCAGATACAGCTTTGGATAAAGTATTCGTCCTTTCCTTGTCATTCAGTTTATTGCCTGTTTAGAGCCTGGTGTTACGAAGAGATGAGGCATTGCCATAGAGACCCCTATTTATAGAAAGCCTGAAAGAATCATGATTGTATTATGTATTCATAAAGCAAGCATTGGATCAAGTTTATCATTTTTTGTACCATACAGGGGAGAAGGCATTGTGTTTGTTAACCTCTGTTTCGTTTGTTTTAAAAAAAGAACCACATCACTGTTTATTTTTTATTTAAAAAAAATAAATAAATAATAATACTTTGTAGTATTTTATAATCCAACGTTTGCTTGCGCTCCTCACTTGTAAACACACAATATGCAGACTCAAATATGACATTTAATCCAGTAATAAGACTGCTGACTGTTGTTGATTGCTTTTGGCCAATCATGTTAACCCTTTAACTTTGACTGAGCCCTTTTAAAAAGACTAAAATGTACTGAACCGAATGTATACAGTACCAGTAAAGGGTTAAACTCTACATTTCTATAAAGCTGTGTGCATTGCAGTAAAATCAAAGCAAAAATGTAATTTTACTTTATGAATTTAGTATCATGAGTTTACTTTAAACAATTAGGAAATGGCTAAAGTGTAGTACTGTACTTAGAATTTTTACTGCCATGTTTTTGTCTAACAACTTGTTTGTTCTCAACAGTCTGTCAGGAACAGTACTGATTTGTTAGGCAAAATTGGACATGGAGATAAATGCCAGTATAGACACAGTCAAATGTCCTTGATTCAAAACCAAGAACCAAGCACCAAGAATGAAGCATGACAGTTTGTAAATTCCCAATTCACTGCGGCAAGCCAGAAGCTATCAATTAATGTTAAATATGGTAGATAATTATACTATATGTGTGTTAGACCAGTGCCCCATGCCTATGTGCCTCTTGTCCAGCTATTTTGTTTTGTAATGTGCATGTCCATTTGTATGTCCATTTGACCTGACTATAGAAACTTAGATTGTAATGATCTTCCTGCATCCAAGATCTGTTCCATTTACATAGGTTAGATACTACATTTTTTGTAATATTAAGTGATATATCATATCTTAACAATATTCGTTTTTGGTATCCTAGTTCATTCCTACCACAATGAAACCCTCTTAACAGAAACCATGCATAAATGGTGCGAATTACACTAGATGCCCTCTTGATTACAGTATGACTATCAGAGCCTCGTTAGATTCTGAAGCAATCGTATGTGACGTGTGGCAGTGGAGTCCCTGACTTGGAACAAGGCAGTTTTTATGAGGTCATTTGAAGTGTGTCGCACAGCCTCTCTCACTGTAATCAAGAAAAGTTGAAGGCTGCTTAACCTGCTTCTTCAGATGGATAAACTGGACATGAATGTAATACAGGATTAGCCCTGAAACCTTGAATATGAGCTTGTCTGGGGCTTAATATAACCCTCTATTCACTAGAGAGGAAAACAAGTATGTCACTACGATGCCCTGTTTTGCATGCTCAATGGATGGGTGCTGGGAGAAATGATACCTTGTGTTGTTTTATTTTACTGCTTAGGGAAGAGATATAGTAATTAAACAAGCTATACTGTAAGTATGTGTGCAGCTTGCTTTTCCTTTTCTCATGGACTCCCACATTCACTTAACCTATACAATTTAATTTCCTCATTGGTTGATAGGCTGCATTTCATAAACCCCACAATGTATTCAGTAATTTTAATAGTGCAGAGCATTAGATACAGAAAAAAAAAAAAAACATTTTAGGCATTTATCTTGCCAAGCAGCTGTGAGAGACCTGTTACATTTAGCAGTGCTCATTATCTTTCCTTTGCCAAACTGTGGAGCTGAAATATTTTTGAAAAAGCTGTTAATTTTTTTTTTATCCTCCCTAGGGGGGCTTTTTGTGCTCTAACTTCCATGTGTGCCTTTTCAAAAGTAAATTCCTGTGATTGAGCAGTAACGTAATACATCTAACATTCCAATGTCTCATTTTTATAAAACAGTCAAGTGTATGCATTATGTAAGGTTACAGTATTAAGAGGCAATTCTTCTGTCCCTCAAAGGTGATTTTCTTTTTTTTAATTGGAAGTTTTCTCAATTGTATTAGAAGGCAAGTAAATAAGGAACATTTCAGTACTTGGCAGCTGTGCACCAGATATGATTCTATTTCAGTGCACTGATAAAATTAATTTCTCATAAGCAGTGAAATAATTAGAACTTCATATCCCTGTGCTTTAAAGTGATCTTAGCAGGCAAATCCATTGGGTAATTTTCTTTGCAAATGTATATTCTACTGTAATTAGAATGCTGATGCCGTAAAAAAAAAATAGTGGGAGCAGCAACCGAAATGGCTGCCTATAATTTGTTTTACTAATCTGATTTTCCACCTTATGAATTCTTATGTCTGCATTTGCTGTAATTAGCTACAGACAGCAAGTATTGTGTCATCTGGGGTCAGTCTTGCCATGTACAGTACACCCTCGCTGGGGTCCGAGCTTTTTGTTTGAATATCGAGGGGTTCGTTATAGCGAAAGGACAATAACAATGAACGACAAACTGTTGGAGTAAGTTTAATGAGATGAGATTGTGAATAAAAGTAGAATTGCATACCTGTTCATTTCATGTATGTAGTATTCTGCCTTTGCTTTATCCTATCCATTAAGTAATTTAAAAAGCAGTACAAAAAGCAAAAATCCCGAATTGAAGCTTTTATTCAAAATCAATCTAACATGAATCGTTTCAAAATGCACCAAATCTTAATCCAACATGCAAGAATCCCAAACTGAGCTTTCATTCCAAATCAACCCGACATGAAAAGTTCATCAGATCCTCAAGTTTTTTTTTTTTTCTTAGTTGCCGTTGTTTTTTCTTAAATCAATTTTTATTAAACAAACGAGCTGACTTCACTGTGGAGGTGGCATCCCGTGTATACAGACCAGGATGTAGACAATATGTGTTTATATTGTCTTTTTTATATATTTATTTGGGGTCCAAGGCCCAGGTTTGTTATAATGAAGGGCGTTATAGCGAGGGTGTACTGTACTTGATTCCACATTCATTTACTTCAGTTCTAATCTTTTCCCAAGGCACAGAACTGGCTTTAGATTTCAGTGCTTTTACCTTAAACTGTTTTTAAAAAAAGTTAAATGAAGCATTGCTGTTACATTTCCCTAAAGAAGAAGACCTAAGGACCTTTTTTTCTGTGTTTTTTATTGCAGTTACCCCACTATTTAAGATAATTTGACCTGCTTTGAGAAGTTGCTCTTTCAAATGTTACATAGGCTACCAAAATGTCTTTGTTAGGAAGCAAACTTGATCCACACAGGTGTTAGCTTGAAGACGATGCCTCTTTCTAACACATCAGTTGCAGGTTACTGTACATTTACCGTTTTTGTATTTTTTTTTTTTTAAAAGCTTTGTGTGGAGATGGCTTATAGCAAACTGCATAGCAACACTGTATTCGTAGCCTAATTAATCTCGTTTATGTTTGCTTATTTTAAAGCAAAAAATGTCCCCATGTTTAAAGCAGTTTGCATGTTGTTTTTGTTCACTAACCTATTTATTGATGTGTAAATGCTTTTATAGATTCGCAAAACCGACTTTTTCACATATCTGCCTATACCCCAGTCCACAGGGGGGCGGATTTGTGACTTTGTACTGTAAATGCAATTAGAATGATAGCAAACATCATACATCAGTAAAGAAACAGTAACAACAAGCTGTCATTTGAAGCTATTAACTCTTTAAAGTTAAAAGTCTTAAGACATTTCAAGTTTTCTGAGGAGCAAACAGAATGGTGTACACTGAGTGCATCAGATTTATTTTCATTTCCATTTCAGAATAATTGTTAGATTTGCCTACCACTGAGCAAGAAAATCTTCCCTTCTGGCTAGGCTCCAGTTTACTGTCAGGGCTGTATCCCTACATATTCCATGGTCCTTTTTTTCTGCCGTCTGTCTATTTTGAGCAGAATGTGTCATAATCACCCTGCGTTGCCTTCTGTCTCCCTGTGCGAAAACAGGAGCAGAAAGCACTTTGAGAAATCCAGGCCAGTCCATGTTGGAAGCAAAGTATGCACTAATTCCCTGGATGAGTTCAGAAATGGGTCTTGTCCTCGCATCAGCGGCCTATAAACTGCCTGTCATATTTACTGTACCTTGAAAATCTACGAAATCAGTGCATGCTGAACCAGCCAACCCATATTACACTTCTAAATTTGGAGTGCACATGGGAATGAAAAAGAGAGTTTTTTTTTTTTTTTTGGAAGCAGTTAAGCAATATTTGCAATGTGCTAGAAAAAGTAAAAATGTAATGTTTGGCACTACAGAAGAAGTGGTAATGATATTTATTGGACATTATGTCATCTTTATAAAATAAAATACAGATTATTATTATTATTAAAACAGATAAAATACAGCTACTAATCTTTCTGGGAAATAGACATTTTTTCTGCAGTATATATACATGTGTAAGGGAAATAAAAATACATATGGTATGCAAGTACAGTACTGTCGCAAATACAGCAGTCACATTCTAAACCACTGAATATGAGTTTATGATTTTACACCTTACATCAAATGCAACAATATGCAGAAACATAATGAAGCAATACATTGTGAAGGGTGATTGTGGATGCTGCTTTGTCTAAATGCTACTGCGAACAGCTCTTATTTCATAGATGCACATTACTTTATTGGTTGCACAAGTTTCAAGAGAAAGGGTTAAAATAGTGCTTTATTACTTATACTGTTATTTGGATTCTCGATTCCCTCACTGACAGCAACATTTTCATCTTAGTTACCAACCTGAGCAAAGGCAACAGACCACATCTCAAGTGATATCCGTCCTTCTGCCAGCCAATTGTCACTTTCCACTATAAATCCTGTCCTTTTTTCATTAATTTCCACCTGGTAGAGCCAAATCAATGAGGGTCATTGCATGTCAATAAAGTGGAAGGGCTGTGCAGCTCTTGACATGAAACAGCAGTGATAAAGGACATGATGAAAGACATGCGAAATAATTAATTATTGTAGATCTATGAATGAGAGCTATATCATTATGGTGTTTTGTTATGTATGGCTAGGCATTGATCTGCATTTTTTTTTTTTGAGAAAGGGAATACATCACAAAACATAGGGCATCATTTACTAAGCGGCGGTAATTTTGCCAGAATTGCTGGAGGAAAATTGACAGCGCATTGTATTTCCCAAAGTATCACTCCCTATTTTCTAACTAATTAGAAGCAAAAATACCAGTCGGAAAAATTCTAATTAGCATACAAATTGTGGGTGGCAACAGGTCTGAAGTTGTGCACAGTGTTTATTCTATTGACAACAGGTGAAGGAACTTATTTAAAATAAAAATATGAGACAGAGATAAAAGAAAATATGATGAAATAATTTAGTTTCAATTAAAAATAATATTTTGTTATCTACGCATCCTACAACAATGTGAAGCCTACACTGCATCAGCATGGTTTGTTTTGTACTGTATTGCATGTAGGATAGACCAAAAAAAAAAGCCTGCTAGGTATTCATTTGATTTTACTACTATACTATTTAAGCCTATTGAACATATGTATATGTTTACACTATTATTATTATTAGTAGTAGTAGTAGTATTTGTTTATTTAGCAGACGCCTTTATCCAAGGCGACTTACAGAGACTAGGGTGTGTGAACTATGCATCAGCTGCAGAGTCACTTACAACTACGCCTCACCCGAAAGACAGAGCACAAGGAGGTTAAGTGACTTGCTCAGAGTCACACAATGAGTCAGTGGCTGAGGTGGGATTTGAACCGGGGACCTCCTGGTTACAAGCCCTTTGTTATTTTAATATGCCCTCATATTTATTGGGCTATTAATATATATATTTTTTTACTAAACAAAAATCCTTGTCAGACCTTCGTGAATAGCTCATGAATGTATGGCAGCTCATTATCTGTGTTTAACATGCTGCTTTGCATATGTAAGCTTCATTAATTCAATGCAAATGAGGTAGTGGCGCTATTTCGCCTCTTTCTGAACGGAAATGGGAATAGTAAATAGGGTGGGGACAGAACTGCACGCGGTAATCATGTTTTGCGTACGGGAAAACACTTTGTAAATGAGGCCCATAGTATCTGTTCAATATATTAATTGTTATTTTAATGCTGTTACATTTCGGCTGTAATCATTATTCTGTCATCGACTCATTAATTAGTTTATATTGATTTGTGTATTGTGTTCAATTGAATTCCCTGTTTTGATGTGTATGTTCACACTTGTATATAAATAAGAACTTTTTGGATAAGTCTATCAGTGTTAAAATCTTTCACAGACCGACACTTAATGTTTTTGTGTTGGAGATAGCACATTGTCCTTGCTTCAAATGAGCTAGCATTAGAGATACATTTCTGAACTTTGATATTCCTACAGTGTACTGTGTCAGAGGTACTACAGCTGTGGCCAAAAGTTTTACCTTGAATTTTAGGATTGAGACACAATTTAAAAAACTATATGAACATAATTTAGATATTTTATTTAACATAATATAATGAAGGAAACTACAAAATGTTATCGCTAAAGTCTACCGGAAGTCTAACAATATATAATGTTAGATTTCAAAATTTTTGTTAAGTATGTGGAAAACTACAAAGCGGTATGTAATTCAATATGTTAATATAACGTAGCTGGGGTTTGCAATACTATGCTGGTGGCAGCAAAGACATAAAACCCAGTTACTGTATTAATGTCCTAATATTGTACTTTAAATGACAGCTTTTTTACAATGTCAACATAGCTAAACACAGAACATTGAGGGGTATATCGGTAGCATTAGGCCTCCCAAAATGAGGTATGTTTACTCCTAGAGGATCAGTATTTAATTTACTGTACTCTAAATGACTCACCTCTATCATTCAGGACTGTAGTTAGCCTTCCTTACTTGCTTAATCCATTTGTTCTAATTTTTGTACAATTTGAGATTTGCAAAGAACCTCAAGCTCTTCTGAGAACCATAAAAATAATGCTAACAACTGAGTGTTTTTCCTGACTAAGAGCTGATTTCTTTTGTATTTCTTTTTTTTATTATTTTTATTTTAACTTTGTAATTCTTGCAATAATGTTGAAATTGTTTTTGTCTACCCATAGATCACCAGAAGTTGGAAAGAGAAGCTAGAATCTGTCGTCTTCTGAAGCACCCAAACATCGGTATGTTCACTTTGTCACTGTACTTTACAATCAGACCAGCTGACTGAAATATACAGAAAGTTTAGGGTATTGGTTTATTGATATCCATGCATTGTGCATTTATACTCTAGCGCAGTGGTGCGCAAAGTGTGGGGCGTGCGTTGACGATCACTCTAGGACTTGTAGAACCGGAGGTAATGATGTTTGAAGTGGCGAGTGAAACTGCAGTGAACAGAGCCGAAATGGCAGCTTCCATGTATGGGGTGCCAAGTGTAAAAAAAAAAAAAAACAAGTGGAGACATTGGCTGTCGGAGTGTAAGGGCAGCTCTGCAGCATACAATGCCAAATCAAACACTTCAATGGGTGAGGACTCATTTGGCTTCAGATTTAGCTGGCAAAATAAATATTTATTTTTTGAAAACCCAGATTTATTTTTTCAGATTTAATTGCTGAACGATAATATTTTTCAGATTTCTCTGTTAGGTAAATGTTGAATCGCCAAGTTGCTGGTGTGGAGCGCAGAGCGAACAGAACTGAGAACTGAGCACGGTTTTATTTTTTTAAATTCATGTTCAGCCATGGAGTTTGCACAGTTTATTTTAAAAAGAAGGTGACAAATACAGATGCAGTATTTTCCATCATGCCTGTGCATGGTTACCATTACTATTCCAGTTTCAAACCAAAGGTAGGCACTTTTATGGTTTGCAGACTTGAGAATTGCATTTAAAAAAAAAAAAACCTTTTGTATTCAGTGTGATTGGCGTTGCACTTTATAATTCATTATGGAGGGAAAAATATATATTCTCCCGATTGTGGCGCTACCAAATAAAAATGTGAGAAACGTCATCAGTGTGTCCATCTGTCTGTGGTTGTTACATAGCCTATATTGTTCTTATACAGTTCTTCGGTTTTGCCCCATACAGCGCTGTGAACACGGTTTAAATTTTCTGCACTCTTAAGGATAGTTCATACACTACAGGGTGCTCCGTCAGCCCCGTTGAGACAAGCAGAGCGTAAAGCTAATTTGATACGAGTCATATGCAAAGTTTGAAGTAGGTGATTACACCTTACACAACATCACAGGAACCTGTTAATTGCAAGATGATATTTCCTAACTTTTACTTTATTTTCAATATCCCAATCAATAACAATGAGGGAGCGTTGCCGAATTTAATTAGATAGCTTATCTGAACACTTTATGTAGTCTTTTTTCTTTGCTGCTCACAGCTGGGTATGAGGCTTGTTAAACTATGTGTGCCTTTATTGCATTGTACCATACGACAGAAATCACATGCGAGTGATAATAATTAAATCTCACTGTTGTTAATGATCATTTTAATTAACATTCAAACATCTGTGGGAACATATAGCACAAAATGATGCAATATGGATCACAGACATAAAAAAAGCTTCAGTCACATGCAGTAAAGCAAAAGCATTTGCAAGTGCACAATATAACATCCACTGAGGTTAATGGGTCAGTGGTTTTGTTAGTTTACCAGAAAGTCCAGCAGATAATATATACAGCAGAAATATATATATATATATATATATATATATAAAATCTCAAAACAAAAACAATGTTTTCTATTTTTTTCCAATTTTTCCAAAGGGAATAACTTTTCTGTCTTTTACTTCTTTTTGGGTTTTCTTTTGTAACGATAGAAACAAATACTATGGACTTAAACTGTTCTTTCCCGGCTGCAGACATCCACATTTGTATTTCCTTCAGCCTCCGGCATTGTACACGTTTACCTTTACCTGCCTTTTTTTCTAGAATTCCAACCCCCAAATGAAAAAGGAAAATTTCTAAAATGTAAAGAGGCATACTGTGCACATTTCAGACAGGACAGGTTTTTAAATTGGCCCTAAAACTGAAATAAATGAATACGTAAATTGAGCCTGATTCATACATTTTATTCTGCATACTGATGCCTCTGATGTAGTAGGACTAGGGACTCACTGATTACTGGCTACAGCTTCTGTGACTGATTAGAATCACAACCGTGCATTACAGTATTGTAAATTATATAGGTATAGAGTATATCTGGATTTAATCATGTCCTGATACTGGTTACCTGGACAAAAAGGGGTTGTGTTTATATTTTAGAGGCGTGGTGTTTTACAAACACTTCAAGATGGTTCAAAATTGATAGAAAGAATAGATAAGACCAAAAGACTGATTCCACCTTATTACTTTTCAAAAAATGGTGGAATTAGGAAAAGAAAATGGGCACTTCCTGATAGATTGTGTTGGAAATCCATTCCTGCCTTGTATGTTTAAGGCCCTTTTTTCAGAAACACTGCCACACTGGTTCTCTGTAGCTGGAGGAACCTATAGCAAGAGCACCTTACCTTTCCCAGCAATTCTGTTTTTTCAGCCAACCTTCCACCCTTCAACACCCACTTCCACATTTTGCCTTTCAACCCACACACTCCATGGCTAATCCCCCGGCACTGATATTTAATTCAATTGTACTATGCTGTATCTATAATAAAACACTGGAATTAGGCATTAATTAGTGACAAGTGGCTAAACTTGACATGTCAAGTCTCACAGTGTAATTTGCACAAGTAAATCGTATAATATTTGAAGAGCTACAAATCAATCCGGCATCATGCTGTTTTTTAGAATGTGCTCTTTTTTTGGCCGGAAATACTCATTGGAAGAGAATATTCTGAATTTATTAAACCAGAGTGACTGTAGTGTTTTTACTGGGGGGGGGGTCTGTGTCATGGTATTTACACACCAAGACAAATCGTGCATTTGATGTAAATACAGATGTACTTACGTTACATTTCAGTTTTAAAGAAAGCAGGTCAGAGTCCAACTAGAGAACGGTTTTCTGCTCGGGTGCATCACAGTGGTGGCCTGCCTGAAGAATTAACATATTTTGAAGCTCAGGATTCAACACATATTGACACAGGATAATATTATACATTTTTTATGGTCACACAGAATTGCAAAAAACTCCCAGTGCTTATTTGTGGTTATACAACACGTTTTGAGAGAGATAGCATTACATTACTTTTTCGTATTCTACCCTGCTGAGTAACTAATATATATTTACTGAATCTCATTTTGGAGCCTTGCATTTGTTAAACTCCACCGTCAGAATGACTGGGTGAAAATGATGCCATATTGCTAAGCAGACGTTTGATCTATGGAAAGTAGTTGCAGTTGTTTAACTTAGGTTTAAACATTTATTTTCAATACATTGTATTTGTTATATAAAAAGAATATTCCATGAACGTTCATGGAGTGCTGTGGTTATTTAATTAATGAACATACGTGAACAATCCACTTAACTCCTTAGTGGGCTTGTGGGTTATCCAGCTGTCATAACTGCAGTATTCTATGGATGGTGTATCTCTATATAGCTTTCTGTTTTATGTGTCCTTAACAGGACCTTATTATTTTATTTTTTATTTTTTACCAAGCAGCATCGTCCACCGCTTGTCCTCCTGTTAAAGAACTCCACCCTTTATATAATATGAGGTGTGTCATTTTGCTTCAGGGATCAGTTTTGCAACTAGAGTCATGCTATCATCCTTAGCTGAGTCACTAAAACCTTGAAGATATATACAACATTTCTGTCTAACCCTTCTATTCCGCTTCCTGCTTGGCATCCTCTATCATGTAGCATCACACTGCTATCTTTGGACTAAAATCATTGCCCTGATCTGATGATAATTTGCAAGTTTCCCCAGGGCCCATAGTCCACACTATCCAGCATCTTTCTGTCAATGTTATTGAGTGCCAAAAAAAAGCTTTTTTTGAGGGAAACAAGAGTCCCTGCATCTGAAATAATAATAGCTCTTCCGTCTGGTCAGCTTAGACATCCTGACACCAGACTTGATTACCATCAAAGGCATAATTAGCTTTGCAAAGCTTTAACATCAGGAGATTTAGTAACACTAAGACGCCACATAGAAACAAACAAGGCATTTTTGGAAGCTTTTAAAATGACTCTGTGGAATTTGAGAAGTCAATCTCATACTGTTCATTTCAATCACATTGATTTAAATAACCTTAATGTTTGAAATGTTTCTAATTGAAATACCCTCAGTGCATGCTGATATCTTAGTATGACCTATTGGCAAGGGTGTCAGTTCCCTGCAGAATGTGGCTGCATTTGGCGTGTGGGTAGAAACATCTATTGGATTTTGTTTATGTCATAATCCTCTTGCAAGTCTACTTTGTTGATATCAGTTTACAGGAAGGAGGGAAGGAAAAGAAAAGTGTTGAACATTTTAACATACAGATTGGTAATTAAAGTAAAAACCCTTAAACTGAGCTTGACAAATCTTTGTTGATGTTTCTCACTCGCTCTCCCTACAGTAGGCTTAATCTATCCACAATTGTTTATATGTATGTATACAATACCATCTGCCATATCCGATTGAACTAGTTTCAAAGGTCCATCAGATATGTGTGCTACAGCTTGAGTTCCCATGAGCATCTTGTACTTCATTAGTTCCCGGCATCTCAATGGTCATTCGTGAATATGCTGCATACAGTAGCTCGAGAATTGATCATAGAAATGACAGGACAGCTTATAGCCTGCCTGGGAATTGCCAGAAACACGTGACCAATAAGTCTGGGTTGTCAGTTAATAGAATCCACTCGCAATGCGTGTTTGTGACTGGTGAATAAGCGACTGGATTCTTGATATTGGATTCTACGTTGCTCGGCGTCGTGTTAGTCCTCATCAACCTATTCTACCAATTTACCTACCTGTCATCTGAGTTTTTGGAAGCTAAATCTATATAATAAATTTTTAGTGACAAGTGTCTAAACTTCACATGTCAAATCTCACAGCGTAATTTGCACATGCACATTTTTGAAGAGCTACAAATCAATTTGGCATCATGTTTGGAGAGTCGGGATGCTTTATACATCTGGAAGCACCTAATCTGGATACTGATAATCAGGAATTCTGCTTAAATGGGATACAACTCTGGGAGATGGTTCTTCCCAATGCTATTTATGTTGTTTAATTGGGACGTCACATAGTTTAATTGGGATACAGTATTTTCAAGTGATAAATAGATATCATTTTTCAGAGCAAGACAGGTTCGTGTAGCACAGTGCAGTGAGTACGTGATTATGCTGTGACTTTTGCGTAACCTACATTAAACTCTTGAAGGAGCTGGAGTCTCTGTGGTTTCTCAGGCTGCTGTTGCAAAGAAAGTTGGTGTGTCAACATCGCAGGTGTCTCGCCTTGTGATAAGATGTGATTTCATTCTTTTTCATTTCATGTAGAAATAAAAAATAAAAAAAACAGGGATTTCATCTTGTTTAGGATTTAAAAAAATGAGGTATTTATATTTTGTATTATGTATTTAACAGTTAATCATAATGTGATGTGATTTTTTTCTACTTTTCACTTAGAAACAAAAAAGTGTGATTAAGGTCGTCGCAAATGCCTCTCGTTTAATTGGGACAGATGCTTATTCGGGATAGTTTTACTTCTCCTGAGATGTCCCGATAAAGCATCGCCGACTGTATTGCTATAGCAAGGCGATCAATATTATCATTTCTTATATATATATATATATATATATATATATATATATATATATATATATATATATATATATATATATATACAGACGTGCTCAAATTTGTTGGTACCCCTCCACAAAAAAACGAAGAATGCACAATTTTCTCTGAAATAACTTGAAACTGACAAAAGTAATTGGCATCCACCATTGTTTATTCCATATTTAATAGAAATCAGACTTTGCTTTTGATTTTTTATTCAACATAATATTGTAAATAAGAAAACAAATGAAAATGGCATGGACAAAAATGATAGGACCGCTAACCTAATATTTTGTTGCACAACCTTTAGAGGCAATCACTGCAATCAAACGTTTTCTGTAGCTCTCAATGAGACTTCTGCACCTGTTAACAGGTAGTTTGGCCCACTCTTCCTGAGCAAACTGCTCCAGCTGTCTCAGGTTTGATGGGTGCCTTCTCCAGACTGCAAGTTTCAGCTCTTTCCATAGATGTTCGATAGGATTCAGATCAGGACTCATAGAAGGCCACTTCAGAATAGTCCAATGTTTTGTTCTTATCCATTCTTGGGTGCTTTTAGCTGTGTGTTTTGGGTCATTATCCTGTTGGAGGACCCATGACCTGCGATTGAGACAGAGCTTTCTGACACTGGGCAGTACGTTTCGCTCCAGAATGCCTTGATAGTCTTGAGATTTCATTGTGCCCTGCACAGATTCAAGGCACCCTGTGCCAGGCGCAGCAAAGCAGCCCCAAAACATAACTGAGCCTCCTCCATGTTTCACTGTAGGTATGGTGTTCTTTTCTTTGAAAGCTTCATTTTTTCGTCTGTGAACATAGAGCTGATGTGACTTGCCAAAAAGCTCCAGTTTTGACTCATCTGTCCAAAGGACATTCTCCCAGAAGGATTGTGGCTTGTCAATATGCATTTTAGCAAATTCCAGTCTGGCTTTTTGATGTTTTTCTTTCAAAAGTGGAGTCCTCCTGGGTCTTCTTCCATGGAGCCCACTTTTGCTCAAAAAGCGACGGATGGTGCGATCAGAAACTGACGTACCTTCACCTTGGAGTTCAGCTTGTATCTCTTTGGCAGTTATCCTTGGTTCTTTTTTTACCATTCACACTATCCTTCTGTTCACTCTGGGGTCGATTTTCCTCTTGCAGCTGCGCCCAGGGAGGTTGGCTACAGTTCCATGGACCTTAAACTTCTTAATAATATTTGCAACTGTTGTCACAGGAACATCAAACTGCTTGGAGATGGTCTTGTAGCCTTTACCTTTACCATGCTTGTCTATTATTTTCTTTCTGATCTCCTCAGACAACTCTCTCCTTTGCTTTCTCTGGTCCATGTTCAGTGTGGTGCACACAATGATACCAAACAGCACAGTGACTACTTTTCTCCATTTAAATAGGCTGAATGACTGATTACAAGATTGGAGACATATGTGATACTAATTAAAGAAACTAATTAGTTTGAAATATCACTATAATCCAATTATTTATTATCTTTTCTAAGGGGTACCAACAAATGTGTCCAGGCCATTTTAGAATATCTGTGTAGAATAAGCAATAATTCATCTCTTTTCACAGCTTCTTTGCTTTATTCTATGACATACCAAAGGCATGCAAGTATACATGATAAAATAGCTTTTAATTTCATCACTTTTCAGGAGGAATGACGCATTATTTCAATGAGCTGTAAGCTGTACCAACAAATTTGAGCACGTCTGTATATATATATATATATATATATATATATATACAGTACTGTGCAAAAGTTTTAGGCAGGTGTGAAAAAATGCTGTAAAGTAAGAATGCTTTCAAAAATAGACATGTTAATAGATTATATTTATCAATTAACTAAATGCAAAGTGAGTGAACAGAAGAAAAATCTAAATCAAATCCATATTTGGTGTGACCACCCTTTGCCTTCAAAACAGCATCAATTCTTCTAGGTACACTTGCACAAAGTAAGGGATTTTGTAGGCATATAGTCAGGTGTATGATTAAACAATTATACCAAACAGGTGCTAATGATCATCAATTCAATATGTAGGTTGAAACACAATCATTAACTGAAACAGAAACAGCTGTGTAGGAGGAATAAAACTGGGTGAGGAACAGCCAAACTCAGCTAACAAGGTGAGGTTGCTGAAGACAGTTTACTGTCAAAAGTCATATACCATGGCAAGACTGAGCACAGCAACAAGACACAAGGTAGTTATACTGCATCAGCAAGGTCTCTCCCAGGCAGAAATTTCAAGGCAGACATGGGTTTCCAGTTGTGCTGTCCAAGCTCTTTTGAAGAAGCACAAAGAAACGGGCAACGTTGAGGACCGTAGACGCAGTGGTCGGCCAAGGAAACTTACTGCAGCAGATAAAAGACACATCATGCTTACTTCCCTTCACAATTGGAAGATGTCCAGCAGTGCCATCAGCTCAGAATTGGCAGAAAACAGTGGGACCCTGGTACACCCATCTACTGTCCGGAGAAGTCTGGTCAGAAGTGGCCTTCATGGAAGACTTGCGGCCAAAAAGCCATACCTCCGACGTGGAAACAAGGCCAAGCAACTCAACTATGCACGAAAACACAGGAACTGGGGCGCAGAAAAATGGCAGCAGGTGCTCTGGACTGATGAGTCAAAATTTGAAATATTTGGCTGTAGCAGAAGGCAGTTTGTTCGCCGAAGGGCTGGATAGCGGTACACGAATGAGTGTCTGCAGGCAACAGTGAAGCATGGTGGAGGTTCCTTGCAAGTTTGGGGCTGCATTTCTGCAAATGGAGTTGGGGATTTGGTCAGAATTAATGGTCTCCTCAATGCTGAGAAGTACAGGCAGATACTTATCCATCATGCAATACCATCAGGGAGGCATCTGATTGGCCCCAAATTTATTCTGCAGCATGACAACGACCCCAAACATACAGCGAAAGACATTAAGAACTATCTTCAGCGTAAAGAAGAACAAGGAGTCCTGGAAGTGATGGTATGGCCCCCACAGAGCCCTGATCTCAACATCATCGAGTCTGTCTGGGATTACATGAAGAGATAGAAGCAACTGAGGCTGCCTAAATCTACAGAAGAACTGTTTTCCCATTTTAAATACTCCGACTAAAGGAACAGGAACTTCGCTTAAAGGAACACCTTCTTGGCACTGATAGAGATTAATTTACAATAGATACAGTACTGTTTTGTAATCTGATAACTCATCACCATAAAACTTAAATTACAATTGTTTATTAAGCAACTTGTCATTGCAAGAGTGTCTTGAGGTACACTGATTGGTTTATTAAATCTTTCCAAAAATGCCATCATATCATTGACTCGTTTTATATTCTTATTTCCACGAAAGCACCTCATCGCTACAAAATGGCATGCAAACAAATGTTGAAATGTGCCGCTGTTTCTCTTGCTACAAAAGGTTGGAAATTGTTCGAGCTCTTGAAAAAAACCTGAATCAGACACAACTGATGTTTACTGTTCTGGTGAGCTGTTTCACCATTCTGTTAAATAATGTACATGTCTTGTATGTTGCTGCTGCTTTTTTTAACGTGTGTAGGGTTGCTTGGTTAACGATTAACATACACTTGCCTATTGCTTTTCTTTTACTTATTCAGTTAATTTCATACCGGTATGTTGATGCACGTGCGTCATGACAAGTAATACATCTTTGTTTATTTATTTATTTATTTTTATTAATTTTTTTAATTTATTTTTTTATTATAAGAACACTTCGCTTGCTTCCCGAGGGGTGTTCTCTTAGCCGGAGACTGCTGTATTGTGTGCATGCATCATAAATATGTTTGTATGCTTCACAGCCATATTGTTTGTGTTCAATAAAGCAAATAAGAGTAATTGTTGTTTTTGTTTTTATTGTAATACCAGGTTTGTGTACAGTAGTTCAAAGTAAAATTACAGTTAAAATGTAAGGTTGTAGTTAATGCATACCCCATACGTTAGCATTAAAGTATGTACAGCATATTGAATATACTCATGACTTCTGGAGCGCTAGTTGTGGTGGGAATTCTTATTTCCTAGTGGAATCAAAATGAAGCAGTCCTCACTTTATAATACGTACCATACATTTTCCAGCCCTATGAGGTGTCACTTACTCAAAAGTATTATCCAAGATGCAGTTCATCTCAAATGAAAAATGCTTGAAAAGGATTATTAAGGGCTGTTGTCAGTGTTGTTTTTCAAAGCAACCCCAGACCTCTTCAATCATTTGTTAAAGTGAGGTAAATAGATCCTCTTACTTTTTTCTAGAAAAAAAAAAGGCAAGGGTGGGTATAATTCTATTAAATTGCATACAAGAGTATGATCTCAAGTAGTGAAAAACTAGTGGACTCAGGATTTGACAATACCTGAATAGACATGGAGGCGTTGTGTTTCCGCAGTGCTGTAGGTTGACATGTCTACTCAGTGGCCTGGCACTTCACTTTGGGAAGGGTTGTTTTTGGAGGCCCATGTATAAGAGGGAGCCCCTTTATTCATACTGCCTAGACATCACGTGTTCTTTGGACAGCTAAGTGGAACATTTTATACACTTTTGGTTTGGAGCCACGCAAGCCTTTTGGCTGTAATTTCAGGCAGTAACTAATGTAACATTTAGACAATATACTGTAGTGTTCAGAAATATCGGGGCACCTCTGCTGATTTGTGGTGCTGGGGGGTGGAATTTTCTAGGAATGATTAATGACTAGGATTTGCTGTAGATAATTGTTCCCTTCACAACAGTAGTCAAAATATCGTATTATGAACACAACCCACAAGTGAAGTGGCACCCCACATGTTACACATTTACTACTGCTAACGCAGAATGACTGGATGGGATGTTCTGCATTTTATCCCAGAAAATAAGCTTCTGGAATTTCCAATACAGGCACATTTAGCAGTCACCGTTAATAATACCCCATCGTGTCCAGCAGTTTAAAGTTAAAACAATGTGCTGCTGTACTCAAATGCTGCAGTTCCACATTTATTTATTTATTTATTTATTTATTTTTAACCAAACACAATACCAGGAACATTACAGAGACCAAATTGAAAACCCCAGACTTTCTTATGTTGTTATAAGATTGCCTTGTGGCCAATATAATTCAAAATATTATTAGCTGTCCTGCCGGGTTGCAGTGCTTGTCTGCAGACTGAAATGTTGAATGTCTTTGTTTGATTTATGATGGATTTTTTAACCCTTCAATAAAGCACCATCAAGGCTGGGAAAACCAATACATTTTCATTTCATTTTTCAATTTTCCCCTGCTGGGGATGGATGTTCTTGATGAAGGAGGTTTAGTGTACAGCTATGGCCAAAAGTTTTGCATCACCTTGAATGTTAGGATTATTATTATTATTATTATTATTATTATTATTATTATTATTATTATTATTATTATTATTATTATTATTTATTTCTTAGCAGACACCCTTATCCAGGGCAACTTACAGTTGTTACAAAATATCACATTACAGATAATAGCAGAACATAAAATACAATAAAATCAGTAGTAAATAAGAGCAAATTCAAATAAGAGAATAAAAAATACAGCAAATAATTACATTTGAGAGTGATTTGGACTAAGAGCAATTAAAATTTTGGGTTATAAGAGTAAATTATGTATAAGAACGACTTCAAGTAAGAGAAATTACAAAAAACATGAATACGGTGAAGAGTAAAATCAAGTACAAGATACAGAAAATATAATTATGATTGAGAGCAGTAGTAGAATCCAGCAAAGTGTGGAGCAGTTCAGTGCAAGTACAAGATGATGCTGATACAGTTGGGTGCCATATAGTGCAGTATAGTCGAGAGTTGTGAGGTTTATAGATGCTGTCTGAACAGGTGTGTCTTGAGGAGGCGCCGGAAGGTGGTCGGACTGAGCAGTCCTGATATCCGTGGGTAGGTCGTTCCACCACTGACGGGCAATGCTGGAGAAAGAGCAGGCTCTGAAGGTGGGGGAGTGGAGGGGGGGTACAGCTACAGATGAGCAGAGGGGGCGAGAAATAATAGTCTGGAGGTGGGAGGGGGCAGAAAGGTCGAGACAGCGATAGGCGAGTACAAGAGGTTTAAATTGGATGCAAGCGGCATAGGGAGCCAGTGGAGGGAGCGGAGTAGTGTGGGAGAAACAAGGATGGGAAAAGACAAGGCGAGCAGCAGTTTTGGATGAGCTGGAATGGACGGATAGCAGAACAGGGAGGCCAACCAGGAGGGAGTTGCAGTAGTCAAGGCAGGACAGTACCAGGGCCTGAACTAGGAACTCTGTGCAGTAGTCGGTGAGGAAGTGGCAAATTCTGTTTAAGTTGCTGAGGAAAAAGTGACAGGCGCTTGCCAGAGTAGATATGTGCTGAGAGTAGGAGAGGGAGGGGTCGAGGGTGACACTGAGGTTCTTGGTGGATGAGGAAGGAGAGAGGATGGTGGATTCAAGAGGAATAGAGATAGAGAGATCAGTGTGGGGGAGGAACAGTGGGGGAAGAAAAGGAGGTTTGATTTGGAGAGGTTTGAGTTTAAGATGCGAGTGCATCCAGGAGGAGATGGCCGAGAGACAGGTAGATGTGGGGGTCAAAGGGGGGAAAGGAGAGGAAGATCTGGGCATCACCAGCATAGAAATGATACGAGAAGCCATGCGAAGAGATGAGGGGACTCAGGGAGCGGGTGTAGAGAGAAAACAGGAGGGGTCCCAGGACTGAGCCTTGGGGGACGCCTGTAGAAAGAGAGCAAGAGGCAGAGGGTGAGCCACATCAGGACACCCGGTATGTGCGATCAGAGAGGTAGGAGGAGAACCAGGCAAGAGCAATGCCGGAGAGTCCCAGGTCAGCGAGGGAGGACAGGAGAATAGAGTGGTCGATTGCATCAAAGGCAGCAAAGAGGTCGAGGAGAATTAGGACAGAGGAGAGGGAGGCAGCACAGGCAGAGAGTAGAGAGTTGGTGACAGAGAGAAGAGCAGTTTTAGTGGAGTGTGCCAGGCGACAACTGGATTGGAGGGGCTCGAGCAGAGAATGCTTTGACAGGAAAGCAGAGAGCTGGCTATGTACCGCTCGCTCGAGTGTTTTGAGAGGAAAGGGAGAAGGGAGACAGAACGGTAGTGCAGTATAAAATGTCAAATTTTTCAATTTGTCAGCTTTTCGTTAAGTATACGGAAAACTACAAAGCGGTATGTAGTTCAATATGTCAACGTAATATTATTCAGCAGGTTTCATTTTACTTTAGGAAGCCAAATTAGTTAATTATGTATACTTTAGGCCACAGCTGTACAATGTTTAAATCTTTGGAAAAGCATGAAATTGAGACATTTTTAAAATGAAAGGGCTTTGGCCCTTGAAGGCAGTGCAAGCTTAATTCTTCATTTAGTTCATCCAAATCTCTCTCATCACTCCCTAAAAACCTCATATCCTAAACAGCAGTGTTCCTTTGCAGATTAGATTAATGCTGCTGTTCATATTTGCCACCTACGCATGAGATGCCAAATAATGATCGAGCAAGTAGTGTGCTTTTAAAAGACTGTAATTAACAGGTAACTAATGGCAGCAATTACTGTGGAGACATGAGACGTGGGTTTTGACAGGGGGGCTGTCCTTATGTGTAAGGCTGTGATTTTGGCACAGTAATTTTTGTACATTTCATGGGCGAGTTGTGGCAAAAAAAACAAGAATTCACGAAAAGGTCACCAAATAATGTACTTTTAGCTATATCAACATACACAAGAGCTTTTAAACAGTACACCAAAACCAGTAATACAAAGACTATTGCTTTTGATTAGTTTAAATGTTACTTAGAGTACAAAACTTATAGTACACTTCAGATCGATATCATTTCTGATCGGTGACGAGGATCTTTTTTTGGAAAGGTGTACAACCTTAACAGATCATCAAACCTTTCACCTGTCATTCTAAAATACTTAAAATATCTCTCACTGTCACATACCTGCATCTCTCCAATTAATGTTTGAAATTCTCCCTTTCGGGTTCTCTGTTGGTTGAGAGGACGGATGCTTTTTGATTTTTTTTTTAAACCTCTTGTATAGGAGGTACAAACTCAGCACATCTACTTAAATGTCCATTTATCCAATTTCGTGAATGCAGTCTGTATTTAAAGTATAAATAGGGTGACCAGATTTTCAAAGCTCAATACCAGAACACATTGTTAAATAATTGAAAAGACTAATTAAACCATTTAAATATAGGCTGTTTTAATGGTTATTTAAATAGCCATCCTCTCACTCTTAGTATTTTATTATTAAGCTAGCTAATTTCAGTACACTCCCAGGTGTATAATTTGTGGGGGGGGGGGGGGGTAATATAAGATCTATAATTAGGGGTCTACATAAATCGTGGAGAATTTACATAGTTTTCCCAGGTAGGTTATGGAATAAAATTAGGGTTTGTGGTTGTTAAGCATGTTGCTAAGCAAATTACGCATTGACTTTCCTTGCGTATTCAGATGGGGCGGGGCAATATTGGATTTCATTTTAATTACCCCGACAATGATTCTAAAAGGACTGACAATGATTCTAAAAGGATGTTGCAAATACAGTATAATCTAAACATTTTGGCTATTTTATATCTCTGAAATTATCCGATTGTCACGGAAATCGCTAGATTTGTAGCTAGTCACTTTTGACAACAATTGTTGCAAAGTCAACCCTTAAAGTCGCTAGATTTAGCGCCAAATTCGCTAAGGCAACACTGTGTACAGTACAGGTCACAGAAAGCCAGTGTAAACATTTTTTTTAAATGTTATTTGTCGAAGGAATTTTTTTTTTTCCCTAAGTGCAATGCACACAGGATGGCAAAGGAATACAAAAAAAGCCTATCTACAGAATGAAGATACGTTGTTTATGATGCTTGCGGTGTGCAGTCGTTCATTTACGTAAGGTTTCTTATTTCGTGATAACCACTCAATAGCCCGATTTCCGCAAAATTGCAAATTAGGTAGACCCCTGTCTATAATACCAGTGATATTTAATGTTCTGCAATGTATATTCTCATTCGAAGAAAGCTGCAATAAGAAAATATTATGGTTCTCGAAAGAGATTTGGTAGACAACTGTTCAAATACAATGTATCCCCGGTCTAACTGTTCTCGTGTCATTAATAAAATATATTTATTTGAAACGTTTTTTCTTTAACCTATGATTAATCTTAGGTTGGTTTAATTACTGATTCATGTGTTTCAGCATACAGTAGTTACTGTTTTGAAATAAAAGACCCCGGCCTACCAAACAGCCTTGGCTGGTTTGTGTTGCATGGGTGGAGCATTGTATCCCACTCAGACCGTTTACTTACTAAGTATCTTGGCATCCCTAAATGGATCAGCCATATTGTCTTTCCTCTTCAAAAAGAAATCCTACAAGTTGCAGTGTTGTCCATGTACTGAATGAACACTGCAGAACAACTGGGTGGGGAAGTTTGTTATTCATTTTACCCCAATAATTAGTTTCTTCAATACCAACTACAATATACAGTACTACATTTGTTTTCCAGTCTGGAAGAAACACAGTTTGGTATAATACAGTATGTCATGGTGACCCATCACAAACTTTAGGCAGATTGACTACATTATTTTAATTCCCCTGAAGCGCTGGATAATCAATGTCCAGAGTAAGAAATGTATTGCGGAAAGTCTAGTGGCAAAGGGGTCACAGTCTCCCTTTTTATGTGTTTGATTCGACAACACAGCCTCTGATGCATCATATCCTACTTACACAAGTCTCCCAGTGGTGAAAGCAGTGAGTCAATTTCAGTACTAAAAATATCTGTTCTATATTTAGCAGCATGTTTGTAGTTTAAATGTATTCAGTTCAGGAAGCAGAATGTTCTGAAGATGTGTGTAATATCAGAAAGGGTATCTTAGATATCTTTAGATAGTCTTTATAAACTCAATCCTAAGGTTTAAAAATTAATTTGTCTTTTTAGCTTCAGTACCATAATGTTTCCTTAAGAATTTTACAATGTAACTCTTGATTTCTAATGTTATATATATGCTTTCTCCCATTGCTTTCCTCACTGGACAGACTTAACCCACCTCTCTTCAGAAACACCGCTTTTATGGGATCTACTCAATTGATCCAAACAGTTTTGGATCCAAATACACCCACCCCTCGTTATATTATCCCTCGCTATACTGCTGATTTGGATATATCGCGGTTGTGGAGTTGGCTCACCATTTTTACAGTCTAACTGTGCATGCCTTAGCTGCACTATACATAGACAGTTTCACTTAGAATTACTGTTTGTTTTATTTTGTACTGCACGTTACAAACTAAAATATACAGAACAATTAAAAAGCATTAATATAGTACTGTTATCATATACACATGCATTGCACAATAACACAAAACAAATTAAATATCTACTTGCTGAAGCGTTTTTTTAAGCAATGCACTAGCAAATGTCACAGGGCAGTGACGTCAGCTGCCTAGCAACAAGCCTCCTATGTAATGGGAATAGATTATTTCAATGCAGCAGTTTGGGCATTTGAGAAAGGAGAGGAAGACTCATGAAATTAATTGAGACTTAAGTTGATGAGAAGCAATTACCCTCCGCAGTATGAATTAAAACGGTGTACTGCTTTTATATGAAATGTGAGAAAAAGCGGGTTGCGTAGAGGATTGGACTGACGCCCCCGATTTAAAATGAGGGCGTGGTTGTACAGTATTTGTTATTAGTTTTTCTATGGGTCTCTCGCTAAATCTCAGCACTCGATATATAGTGGATTTGTATTGGACCTCGACACCCGCGATATATCGAGTGGGTGGTGTACTTGTAATATTTACAGTAAATATTGATTTAAGACCAAATCTTGCATGTTAATTACATTTAAGACAAAAATACACTTGAGACTTGCATACAAGGTTAAAGATGATGCATTTATGTAAACAACAGCAATATAGAGATCTGTCACCTTTTTAGATCAGTTAAATAGAACTCATTTGTCTTTTTAGAAGCAGCCCCAGTAATTGCTTCCCCCCTAAAATTTTGGAATCCCCCCCATTGGCTGCAGCAATCCCCCCAGCACACAAAAATGAAATTCAAGCCCTGAGGATTCTGTGGTACCAAAACCTGAGATTGTAAGCACTTTAAGAAGTGAAAATTAGGTTTTTATGGCTGTGCAGTTAATTTGAAAAGAAGAACATTGTGTGATCAGGGTTAAGGTATTCCCTGGCCCCTAGCAAGCAACAACTTCCAATTATTGAGGCATTGCAATCCTCAAGCAAGGTAGGAGCAGAATTAGAGATTTCCCCTGCGAGTATTACAGAACTCATCCTAACCTAGCCGGTGGCCACAAGACAAGAATCTTCGACATTAAGCTGCACAAGGTGTTCTCGTCCATCTGTCTCCATAAAGAACTGCCACTTAGCTGTAATCCATGAGTAATAATGGAACATATTGATGCTATTCAGGTTGACGATAATGAAGATATAAAGCCTGTTTTTAAAGCCTGATCTCTTTTGCATATATATAGAACACTGTACAGATGCCAACAAACAATTGTTTACTGTAATGCAGTTTGTGGTGCAAAGACTGCAACAGCCATTTACGTTATTTGCAGTTAGCCATAAATCCCAATATGATTTTTAATTATTGGTCTAATCTGCATTTACATTCATTAAAAAAAAAACATGTGATTTAATAACATTAAAGTCAGAAAACAGGGTAAATAATTACATTGTGTTGCAGAAGAACTCACAATCTAAAATTCTTAATTAAAACTTAATTAAATGGACACAATCTTTTTTGCGATATAATTACTAATACCGTCTAATACCGTATGTAAATTACCACAATTGAGGGTTTTAGTTTGGTCTTATTACTTCCACAAAACACAAAAATGCCCCTTAATCTCTGCATCAGATAGTATTGCATAAATAACACCTGCAAATTGCCACTTGCTGCTGAAGATCTATTGAGAGGAACGGTAGTTCATCGCACCAGGTTATCAGTGAAGCACCATTTCACTTTTAATTTGTACTTCCCAACACTCTCAGGTGAAATGTAGAAAAAAAAGTCAATACCTGTGTGGCAGGGCAATTGCCCTGCACAGGTGGGAATTAGTGTTGGTATAATTTATATGCGGAAATTGGGTTATTGTGTCTTTTTGGAGTTGATTTGTGGGATTAAATTATTGTTTACAAACGGGCGCTCGTTTGAGACTTTGCTGCCTGCTGGGTTTGGTTGAGAGGAGGGGCAGTGGATGATTGGCTGTGCCGGTCCTCAATCAGCAGGTGGGCGGGTGTCGTCAGTTTAAAAACATCCGGTGGACAGAGTCACGTTGGCCAAATTAAACAAACGAGGACAATAAAGCAGACTGACATAAAGTTCAAGGTAATTTACCCTTTCCCAGCTACCATAAACTGCAATGACTGTTGTTCAATACTGAAAGTACTGTTCTGTACTCTCTACATATTTTCTTTTCCCATTTGCATTTGTAATATAGTCAGTGACGTACTCTGATGCTTTAATGTAATGTGTTCTTTGGAACAAAACCATAGAGTTTGCTAGATGGAAAATACACACCCCAAAATGAAACTGCAGAGTGTTCCCTGCTGGCACCTAGAAATTAAAAGTATTTTAACCATAAATTATTGTGTTTTTTTCATTACGAGTTAAATGTGACTTTCATTCAGGGTCTTTTTTTTTGGTTTTTTTTTTGGTGTGACTTTCAGGGGCAACTTAAACTCGAGTAAACACGGTATATATATATATATATATATATATATATATATATATATATATATATATATATATATAAATGGTGTTTTTCAGGCACAATAAAAGCGGATCGAACTTGCATGAAAAACACAAGCCAAGTTAGTAGAAACAATGTGCTGCTATGTGTAATGCACATAGGAAGCTTCAGTATGTGTGGTAAAGTGTGGTCTTTTTGCCTGTAACTCAGGAAATTAGTGGGGAGAGAGAAAAAGTACTTTCTAGTGTTGTGGTTAGAACTGGTTTCACCTGTAGCCATTATTCAGACTGCCACCATTTCCATCCCAAGGGAAAACTTTGTGGGAACACAATTAGTATGCTGATCTGTGGAAATTAGATTCCATGGTAGCTACAGTATGCAAATGGCTCCCCTGAATGAACAGATAATGGTAGTGTTCAGATACAAGGTTGTAAAAAATGTTTGCCTCATAGCTTAATGCTGCCATTCTGTTTTAAGCCAGCATGCAAAATATATAAAATAGGCTGTGTACTATGTATTTTTACTAGCAAGATACTAGTGTACAGTATATTTAAAAGCAGAGCCTAGAAATTCAGTTAATACAATACATTATATCTGTTATATGCAAAATTAGGAGTGAGACAGTACAGCAGTCTGTTCAATCCAACCTTTCAGGTGTAAGATGTAATTTGGAACTTTACCAAGTCCAAAAAGAGTTTTACTTTAGTTGCTTTCATTTTTATCACACCTTAAGTTTCAAAATGCATTGACAATGCTGGATTTCTTATCAAATAATACCACCTGTCGGAATAATGTCTTTTCAAAAGATAAAAATAGAAAAAAACTTAACAAGCTTAAAAGGAAATGTACAACATATTCTGAAAAGAGATACATTTTTTATCTCAAACTTTGCACAGGGCTTGCATTCTATTTGCTGAAAAAGACTACAGTACATTGTTATCGAACTTGCATTGTTCTATAAAATGCATACAATAGCCATAAGGTAAATACAAGTACTGTGGCAAATGTGCCAATTTATCTCATAGTAAATATAGAATAATCTTCCCAGAGATAAAAGCAGTTCGCACCAATATAACAAAATCTTTTTTTTTTTTTTTTAAATATTAAAATATATTATTGAAGAGCTAGGCATAGCTGCAAAAGGTGCTTCTACCAAGTACTGACTTAAGGGGCTGAATACTTATGCAACCAGTAAATTTAATTTTGTACATTTTCTTTGCAAGTTTTGCTGACATTTAACCTCCTCATATAACAGTGTTCAGTTTAACCACTACAGCTTTGAAAAAAAAAAGTTAGTTTGAAAAACTGCACACATTATTTGTAATTCAACAAAATGTGACATTATTGGTAGGGGGTGAATACTTCTGCAAACCACTGTATACAGTATATATAACCTGGCAATATGGAACTACAAATACCATACTGGAGTCTCAAATCTTACAAACTGGAGTTTTTTTGGCAGCCTACAGATATAGGGCTTGATTTTGGAAAGGGGTTTCATTTTTGGTGGAAACTGCAAAATCTGCTGAATTTTTCCACCTGTTAATCCGTTTAAAAAAAAAAAAAATACCCTCCTAATTTCTAAAGTGGACCTCCATTGCATCGGCCAGCGGATCGCATTTCATGCATCATTTCCTGTGGCTCATAAGAGCTTTAACTAAATAAATAATGAGCATTTCAACAGTGTAATCCGCAAGAAAACATTGTTCAGGTTCAAATGCAAACATATATATTTTATATTTTGTATTCTTCTTCTTACTATTTTTATATGTAGGCTACACTGTTAAGAAAATCTGTACAATTGCGGGACAATGCAGCAGTGTAATTTTAACAGATTGTTTGTTGTAAATGTAAAATTGTTATTAAACATAATTAACATATATAATACACTGGCAAAAGTACTGACATTTACCAATACAAATGTATGTGTGCATATAAAAATGGTCATTGCCGTTCATTACTTTGGGAGCCAGAAGCAATATCGCTATCCACGTTAATAATTACAATAAAGTTACAGTATTTTGTTCAAATTAAAAGGTACAGCTACATCAGGAAGCAATATTTGTCTATGTACAAGATATTTAGGTTGTTAACTGCAATATTTAAAATGAAAAGTGAGATCATCTCACTTTTCTTGTTCAAGTAATGCTTGGTTATTTAGATGCACCAAGAACCAAAAAGTTACATTTTACCTTATCCACTAAATAAAAACATAAAGAATATGTAGAAAGACTACATACACATATATACATTTCATATAGGGTCCGAGCATTCCAAAGCTGTTCCATAACTTCATAGGCTAAAAATAAATCATGCATATTAAAGTGATTTCATTTAGTTATCTCTCTCTCTCTCTCTCTCTCTCTTTCTCTCTCTCTCTCTCCCTCCCTCTCTCTCTCTCGACCCTTGTCTGAAACGCTTACCGATTTCAAGTGGTTGGGTTTTTCTACCCCTTATATTGGCTACATAGTTTTGTTTAGAGATACATTATTCCAGTTTATTAGAAAGCCGACTTCGTTGCTGTCTCAGCTTTAGTACATTCACTGAAGGTTCAGCTGTATGCTTAAAATCAGATGATACAGTGGGATAAGTGAAAATGGTTTACATTTGTTAATAGTTACTAATTCATTCAGCTAGAAGTCAACGAAAACATACTTGTCTGCTTAATTTAATATTCTTGGTTTGTAAAAAAAAAAAAAATCAGTACTATCATGTAGGCTACTTACGTTTGACATGTGCATTTGTGTCAGTATATAAAACAAGAAGCATATGGGAAAGAAAAAAAAGTTTTTTGCTTCACAATGAACTTACAACAAAGTTTGCAGATGGCATTCATAAGCACCTGTTTGACCTGTTTAGTTTGACTGACTGTGTTAAAAAGAACTGTTTTTATATATCTGCAGCTTAATTTATTGGAAGTGTACCCAAACTGGAATGGCAGCATTGTTTTATATCCAACAGAGCGTTTTGCTGCTTTAATTTAAAGACGTGATTAGCCTTCATATCTGACATTTGTATTGCTTTACCACAATCTTCTTAGGGTCAAGTCATTTTTGTTTAAACTGAGTGCTTTCTACATTATTACACTACAAACGAATGTGCTAGAGGAAAGTGTCCCTCTTTGTGTACTACAGTATAGTGTAATATCACCTAGCTCTATTATAAAAGCCAAAAGCATTCAAACTAATCTCATTCAAACCAACAATAAACTAATGGCAGTTAATGTAAATAAACAACATCCTTAATTTGAATCAGTTATGTAAGCAACATTAAGAAATATAGGTGATTCTGTATTGGTTTAGATAAAAGCCTACACCCCTTCTCTCAGCTAATTTATTAATAGTAAGATTACATGTCATTGTTCTATTTACACATCCCTCCGCTGAGCAAACAGCACTGACAGCCATGCCAAGCCTGCTGCCTTCATTCCCACCTTGTTTCTTTTAACATTGTGTGATGTGTTTTATTGATGGGATTGAAACTCTAGTTCAGTTGCTATACTATTTACCAGTATAAGAGCAGACACATCTCTTACACTTTAAGGTCTACATTTGTACTGCAACTTTCATGGGGCCAGTTTTTTTTTAGCAAAACAACAACATATCGTTGGTGCAAGATCAGAATTATTACTGCAATAAACTGCTTACATAATTGTATTTGCTTGGAATTTACCCATCACTTTAATCACTTGGTTACTGTGATTACAATACTCGGTTACAATATATATATATATATATATTGTTTTTGAGTAATTCTTGAAATGTGCTCCAATGTCAGTGCTACCAGCACTGTTGATGCACTCAGTTAGAGGTTCTGCCACAAGTGCAGCACAGTATCTGTACAAAGTGATCTGTGAGTCTCATTTAGCTTTTTCATGCAGTGAGTTACGTTGTGTTAAACCAGTGTTCTTTTATCACTACTAACATGACTAACAGATCTCTGTGGGTTTAACATAGTGCTGATAGCCTGGGTTGGTAAAAGTCTTCTTGTGATGGCTGCATGAGTTATTTGTTTGGACTTGTATGAGTGGTTATTTCAGTTGAAACTTACTGGGTGATTCAGTTCCCCAGAATAACAACATCATTTTGTAGCAATATTTTATGTGGATGATCTGAAATTTTGTTAAAAAAAATGATAGATCCTGGATCAGGCAGGAGAGTTATTTAAAGGAACTACACAATAAATGGCACCAGGAAAACAAAGGATGAAAGGGAGCTATCTGTACTGTTGCTCTCCAGTGTATAAACACAAAGCCTGCAATGCTGCAAATATCCTTACAAAGTGTACGCAGAGGCATTGCGCTGTACTAAGTTACAAAATGTCTGTGTTCAAAACCCTGCATTAAATGTACAGTACTTTAGTATAATGGATCTTAAAAATGATGGGTAACAAATGTCCATTCAAGTAAGTGTAGTAAAGACTAATCAGTTTGCAAATACAAGGGTCTGTTCAATTAATATAAACAGCTGTAAATTGGAATACTGTCATCACTTAAACCATTTAAATATGAACATTTTTTATTCTTTGCTGACACAAATGAAGAGACTAATATGTAGTGTTGGATGTTTGATTTTCATAACCTTAGAGTCCTTATTAATCATTTATACAATTGAATAGACCCCAGAATGTTAAATTTGATTTCATTTTTCCCTTAAGGTATTTGTTGTCATTACATTGTGTGGCCCTCTGATGGCAAAACCATATTATGATGCATGATACTTAAAATGTTTTCTTGTTAAAAGAAGAAAATGCTTATATTTGGTGGGTTGGGTTGGTTGTAGGTGTCTGTGCTGTTTTTAATCAGCATCTCTCTTTCCACAGTGAGACTCCATGACAGCATATCAGAAGAGGGGTATCATTACCTAGTCTTTGATTTGTAAGTAAACATGTTTGTATTTATTTCCATAAGCGTACAGTATGGACTTTCATCCCTTATTTTCTGCCTTCAAGGTCCTGCTTGCACCACTGTAATCCAGTTTTCCACACCAGCATGTCCTTTCTGCTGGGCTGCTACAGTACAATCTGTTCTAGTCATGAAAATGCAAATTCACAAATGTTGTTTTTACATTAAAATGTTTCTTGGAAAATACTGCTCATAAAAGAACTTTACTGCACTCAGGCACTTCACCCCAGAGAGAGAGAGATTTAATTTAGAAAACACCTGTATAAAACTGCTTATGGAAGCAATGCTTTTTGGCAAGCATTGCAACACTGGCCCTGTGGCTTCTGTGTGTCATCTCTCTGTGATCCAGTAGCTTGAAATCCTCTGGGAGACCTGCAAGTTGCACTGAGTGTACTCCGTTTCCAGATGTGGATTGCAAAGGGATTGGTCTTGGCATTCTATACAGTGGTGGAGGGAGGGAGGAAGGGGGGTGGGTAGAACTACCTTCCAGAAAGCTGTCAAAAAGATGCAAGACTGCACTGATTCAGCGTGGCACCTGCGAGGTGTTTCAATTGGGTTAAAGTCATCTGACCATTTTTCACTGTTCACAGACTCCTTTTAGTTCTCTATCAAAGTCAGAGCTTGGATGCAGCATATACATAATACACATTATATCACAAGCTGAGTTTTCTTTCCACTAGCTTTCATTGGGATTCCATATCTATGTATGCTCCATATATGCAGGACACTTTTTAATTTGCAGCTTAACATAGCAATATGACTGTCAAGCTCGGAGTGAAAGCCAAATGTTCACACTGTACAGTATCTTTCATTGTCATGTATTAAAAAACAGGACTTTAAAAAAGGAGAGTAAAGCTGTTGTCATATAATACCTCCCTTTACTCAGTGTGCCATATAGTCATTGCAATACTAACACAACAGATAATCCACTAACATAACAAATGCATCAGTCATGCAAGGAACAGCTTATTTTCACAAAATTCTGTGTTACATAATATTGCAACAATGGATAATAAATCAGAAGAAGTACAAACAAACAAACAGTGTATTGTTTTCTTTTTAAATAGTGATTTAAGTTCCTAACTATGCATTTCTACAAGGCTATATAAAACACATTCTTACCACTTTTGACTTAAGGTGTTTGTGGGAGGGTGCGGGTATTCACTGACACGGGAGACAGAAATGGTAGTTGACAACACCACACAGGTGCTCAGTTTTATTATTTTCTTTTGGTACTCTGGTGAGGTGTACCGATTTCGTTGAGCCCGTAGAGGGCGCTTGTGGTCCGTGGTCTGGCTACCAGCTATGGTATCCAGAACCAACGGGGAATACCACGGCAGGGTACTCAGCTGCAGTCCCGCACTCGCAGGTGCTCACAAATTATAACAAACGAAAAAGGCAAAAAGAAACAGGGAAAATAAAGCACAGTAAGGAAAAACTACAAAATAAATGTGCTGCACTTCGCAGCGTGAATCTCCCCAGTCGCCGCTACCCGTACGACCCGGGACTCCGTCCTACACTCTGCTGTCTCACTATAACAAATACTGGGGCTGCCCAATGATCCCGCACTTTCCCCTTTCTTTCTTTAAAATTATTTTCTTTGATTTTCTTTCCGGGCGTTTGTTATCCTCCCGTCTGTTGGTAGGCAAAGCGAGACCGCCTTGCTCGCTGTTCCAGTTTAAAGGGGCAGATCTGAGGAAACAACAGAGTGTTACTTTATAGGTTAGCAATCCCATTAAAGTCCGCCTCCCAGCCACTCAGAGAGGGGAAAAGCACACACCCCCTCTTCCCCACCTCTCCGTGTCACCGCCATGACTGGCAGGCAGACCCAACGGGACTGCCGCCCCCTTCCTGCAGCATCGCGCATGCGTCAGACGGCCAGTCCAGGTCTCTCCCTGTTACATATCCTCCCCCCCAGAATGGCACCACCGGTCCATTCGAAATCCTACACCCCCATGCCTTCCCGAGAGAAAAAATCAGCATTTAGATGGAGCTTACCTGCTCGGTGGACAACCCTGAAGGCATAGGGCTGCAGGGCCAAGTACCACCGCGTGATTCTGGCATTGTTATTTTTCATCCGGTGAAGCCATGCCAAGGGGGCATGATCTGTCACCAGGGTGAAGTGTCGCCCCAGGAGGTAGTACCGGAGTGACTCGACTGCCCATTTTACCGCGAGACACTCCTTCTCGATGGTACTATAGTTCTTTTCACGGGGAAGGAGCTTCCTGCTGATATACAGGACCGGGTGCTCGCTTCCCCGCACCTCCTGAGACAACACTGCCCCGAGACCTGTCTCTGACGCATCCGTCTGCAGGGTGAACCTCTTGCTGAAATCAGGACTGCATAGCACTGGCTTGCTACACAGCCTTCGCTTCAGAGCGAGAAAGGCCCTCTGGCACGGCTCCGTCCACTGAACCGTATTTGGGGCAGCCTTCCGGGTGAGGTCTGTCAAGGGAGCAGCGAGCGTGGCAAAGTTCGGAATGAACTTCCTGTAATAGCCCGCTAGTCCCAAGAAAGAGCGCACCTGGGTTTTGGTCGTAGGGACCGGCCAGTCAGCCAAGGCTTTCACCTTAGCAATCAGCGGTCTGATCTGGCCGCCCCCTACTCGATACCCCAAATACTCCGACTCACTCTTCCCAATGGCACATTTCTTTGGGTTAGCAGTGAGCCCAGCCTCCCGCAAGGATTGCAATACCGCCGCTACCTTACACAGATGACTCGGCCAATCCTCACTGTGGATAACCACGTCATCTATGTAAGCAGCGGCGTACTGCTGATGGGGCCGCAAAATGCGATCCATCATCCGCTGAAAAGTGGCTGGTGCTCCGTGCAACCCAAAGGGCATGGTCCTAAATTGGTATAACCCGAAGGGAGTCGAAAACGCCGTCCTCTCTCTGGATTCCGGGGTCAGGGGTATCTGCCAGTACCCCTTCGTTAAATCCAGTGTCGTCATAAAATGAGCCGTGCCTAGACGCTCCAGCAATTCATCTACCCGGGGCATAGGATAAGCGTCAAACCTCGATTTTTCATTAACTCGCCTAAAGTCAATACAAAATCGTGTGGACCCGTCCGGCTTATCCACTAAAACAATCGGACTGTTCCAGTCACTTTGGGACTCCTCTATTACCCCCAGTCTGAGCATTTCGTCAATTTCCGTTTTTATTACCTGTCTCTTGCGCTCAGGTATGCGGTACGGCCTCTGGCGAACTAGCGCCCCCGGCTCAGTCTCAATGTGATGGTGGGCTACTCGAGTCCGGCCCGGGACGGGAGAAAACACATCAGGAAATTCCGTCACAAGGGCCCGAGCCTGACATTTCTGTGTTGGTGTCAGATTTTCTGCAATCTGTACCGACCCTGTTTTCGCCACCACAGAAAGATCAGGTCCCAGGTCTGTGACGTCATCTGCCTGCGCCACTACCAATGCCTCCGGTTGCAGCCAGGGCTTCAAGAGGTTTATATGATAAATGTGTTTCTCTCTCCGTCGCTCCGGCTGGCAGATCTCATAGTCCACCTTCCCAACCCGGCGTGTAACCTCAAAGGGTCCTTGCCACTTAGCCAGAAGTTTCGACTCAGAACTGGGTAATAATAGAAGTACTTTATCCCCCGGCTGAAATGTGCGCAACCGGGCTCCTCGGTTGTATTGCGTCTCCTGTCTGTGCTGAGCCTGCTGCAAATTGTCATGCGCCCATTTTCCCACAGACTCAAGACGTTTGCGCAGGTCCAACACATACCGGACTGTATTAGTCGAATTGTCCTGCTGTTCCTCCCACATCTCTCGGACCAGATCGAGCACACCCCGGGGTCTTCGCCCATACAGCAGCTCGAATGGCGAAAAACCCGTGGAAGCCTGGGGTACCTCTCTGATCGCAAAGAGAAGGGGAGGAATCAGCTGGTCCCAGTAACGCACATCACTATTAATAAATCTGCGCAACATGTTCTTAAGGGTTTTATTAAAACGCTCCACAAGACCATCGGTCTGAGGATGAAACACCGAGGTCCTAATGGTCTTAATCCCCAAAAGTTTACATGTTCCGCGGATTAGTCGGGACATAAAGTTGGTGCCTTGGTCGGTTAGTATTTCTTTGGGAATCCCTACTCGGGAAAAGACCTTCACAAGCTCGTTGGCAACAGATTTGGCTGAGGCAGAGCGAAGGGGAATGGCCTCGGGATAACGCGTGGCGTAATCCAGAATGACCAATAGGTGTGTGTATCCCGCCGCACTCTTCTCCAGCGGCCCAACCAAATCCATTCCAATACGCTCAAACGGAGCTTCCACTAGGGGCAACGGCACCAGTGGGGCTCGTGGGACGGCTCTAGGACTAGCCTTCTGACACTCCCCACAACGTTCGCAAAAACGTCTGACGTCACCATCCAGCCCCATCCAGTAGAACCGTGACACAAGCCTTGCTTTAGTCTTATCCCTACCCAGATGACCAGACAAAGGAATAGCGTGAGCCAGCCGCAGTAAATCCTCCTTAAAGGGATGAGGAATCAGCAACTGGTGACGCACTTCCCCGGTCTGGGGCAATTTGTCAACACGGTACAGGAGGTCTCGAGCGATTTCAAAGTGAGGGTACGTGGCGGCGCGCCTGGGCTCGACCACCCGACCATTAACCACCGCTGCTTGGTCAAAGAGCCTGCCCAGCACGTCGTCACGCCCTTGCTCGAGTCGGAAGTCACGGGAACGAGCTAAAAAATCAGCTCCCATGGCTTCCAGCTCGGGATCAGGTCGGTCCTGAGCGGAGGCAGCCGAACCAGACCCCTGCGCTGGCTCCGCGGTCTCCCCCCCAGACTCTTCACCAATCGCCCCCACCTGAAACTTCTCAAGCCCCTTCCACTGCCAGCCCTCATTCTTAGCAGCCCGGCGCTCCCGTTTAGTTTTACGGGGTTTAAATTTATGACAAAACCACTCCGGGTCGCGAAAGGGAAAGATCTCTCCAATTACTTCCTCTTTCTTAGCCAATAGGGAGGACGGGGCCGTCAGGGCAGCCAACCAACTTTTGAATTGCCCACAGTCCCGTCCCAGAACTACCGGGACCGGCAATCGAGGGCACAACCCCACCTGCACCTGTGTCATCTGCTGGCCAATTTTCATCGTTATGCTAACCTTAGGATAAGAGCGTACATCCCCATGAATACATTTAATATGCACCCGACCCAATATTTGTTTATGCCCCGGTGAGATTAGGCTATCCTGTATTAGGGACTGACCACACCCTGAATCCAGGAGCGCCTGGGTTTGTGTACCATCCACGGTTACAGGAATAACAAAACCCGTCTGCTGGAGTGACTGAGGTAATTGAACATGCTTACCTGGTCGGCTGAGGTCACATTCCATCACGGGGCAGTCCCGCGCGATGTGGCCCACCTCCCTGCACGTCCAACACCTTGGTGGGCTGGTTTCTCGTCCCGGAGCTTCAACAAGGGGTGGAAACACTGGAGCCATCAAAGGGGCTCGACGGTAAGGTGGCCGCGCGAGACCCCGGTCCGACACCGCGGCAGCCCGTGGGTAACCCCACCCTGCCCCAGTTCCCGGGCCGGGAGCTCCCGCCGACACCCCCCCGTCCAAATACCTGTCTACCCCTTCCCCCCAGTCCCTTCGCCTTCTCCGGGGCCAGTGGAGGGGGTGATACAGCAATTGTACTCCTTCCAGGCAGTCTTGCTGGCGTTGGCTCTGCTGCCTGGTACTGTTCCGCCAACTCGACCGCCCGATCTAGAGTGGCAGGTGCCTGCCGTTGCACCCACAGCCGAGGTGCCGGTGCCAAGCACTCCAGGAAGCGCTCCACCACGATCACCTCCACTATCCTGGCTTTGGTACTCGCGTCGGGGTTCAGCCAGCCCATGGCGTAATCCTTTAAACGATGCGCGATCGTTCTGGGATGCTCCTCTGCGGAGAACCGTTCCTCCCGGAACTTTCGCCGGTACCCCTCTGGGGTAGCCCCCACGCGGTTAAGGATGGCCGCTTTCAGCGCGGGGTAGTCCATCATCCTCTCAGGGGATAGCGTTCTCGCTGCTGCCTGTGCCTCTCCCGTCAGCTGGGGCAAGAGGTAGCTGGCCCATTGTGCCTGAGCCCACCCGGCCGAGGTCGCCATGGCCTCAAACACCTCCAGGTAGGCTTCGGGTTTATCCTCGGCTGTCATCTTTGTGGGTCTCTGTAACCTGGGGTCAGGACCTGCCGGTCGAGCAGCCCCCTGCACCGCAGCAGTTAGGGTCTGGCGCAGGAGGTCCATCATGGCCGCAAATTGGACGGCATCCATTCCTTCTCCTTTGGTGGGTGCACTGCTTTGTTTGGGCAGTGCCAGTGAATCCCACTTCTGACACCACGTGTGGGAGGGTGCGGGTATTCACTGACACGGGAGACAGAAATGGTAGTTGACAACACCACACAGGTGCTCAGTTTTATTATTTTCTTTTGGTACTCTGGTGAGGTGTACCGATTTCGTTGAGCCCGTAGAGGGCGCTTGTGGTCCGTGGTCTGGCTACCAGCTATGGTATCCAGAACCAACGGGGAATACCACGGCAGGGTACTCAGCTGCAGTCCCGCACTCGCAGGTGCTCACAAATTATAACAAACGAAAAAGGCAAAAAGAAACAGGGAAAATAAAGCACAGTAAGGAAAAACTACAAAATAAATGTGCTGCACTTCGCAGCGTGAATCTCCCCAGTCGCCGCTACCCGTACGACCCGGGACTCCGTCCTACACTCTGCTGTCTCACTATAACAAATACTGGGGCTGCCCAATGATCCCGCACTTTCCCCTTTCTTTCTTTAAAATTATTTTCTTTGATTTTCTTTCCGGGCGTTTGTTATCCTCCCGTCTGTTGGTAGGCAAAGCGAGACCGCCTTGCTCGCTGTTCCAGTTTAAAGGGGCAGATCTGAGGAAACAACAGAGTGTTACTTTATAGGTTAGCAATCCCATTAAAGTCCGCCTCCCAGCCACTCAGAGAGGGGAAAAGCACACACCCCCTCTTCCCCACCTCTCCGTGTCACCGCCATGACTGGCAGGCAGACCCAACGGGACTGCCGCCCCCTTCCTGCAGCATCGCGCATGCGTCAGACGGCCAGTCCAGGTCTCTCCCTGTTACAGTGTTGCTTATATGTTTTAGTACTCAGCACCTCATGTGCACCTGAGAAATGATTTGATAAACACCTGTGACAGGGTAGCGTCACGGCCCAGCTATTAACCGACAGGAAGAGAGACTCGGAACACAGAAGCTGCAGTGAAGCGCTATCGCTCACGTTGAATTCATAAATACAAACACTAAACAAAACACATTAACAAAAAAAAAAAAAAGGTACAAGGGCCAAAACAAAAGGTCTACACAAAAACTCACGAACAATTCAGGACAGAACGGCACCACACGACACCACACCACAACACCCCTTTTATACACCTCTTGCTGGAGCCTCATTAACCATTAATCATTCCATTATAACCCCAGCCACATTCCCATGTGTTTTTTCCACACACACACACACACACACACACACACACACCTTATACCAGCAGGGTTTCTGCCCTGCCACAACATCACATTTGCAAAGATTTAGAAACTCCTTGAAACAAATATGCCTGTTCTTGACTGCTGACTTAATTATGACTGCAGTATAGTCATGTAACCTTTTTCATTACAATAATAACCCATTATGAGGCATTTATTTTCAATTTTAGCTTTTGGTTAATTTATTTTGTATGGTACTGATACTGTAAATTATTACATTTGAGGCTGTATTTTGGCAACTGCCCTCCATAAACGGAATCCTCTACTCTCCATCTGCACATCTCCTCTAAGTACCTATATCAGTTTACCAATATATTTGGTCAAAATACAACTATTCTATAAAGCTTATAGCAGCTGCATGAAAATATAGCATGTGCATTGTCACAAGTGGATTCTATTGTAAAAGCCCATGTGCCTTTGAGAACCTTTTTTGTTTGCTAGATTACCATAGTAATGCTATTATTGTGCTTAAAACACATGCAATGGATTTTTGAATGAAAGAAAATGCCAGTCACTGTGTCAAGCATCATAAATGACTATGAGCTGATAAAGTACATTACTATTGTACTATTGGTAGTGTAGAGTATCTCAGTCTTGCCCCCTGCTGTAGCTTTCATGTATTCCCCAGTTTAGCTTGTTTAATGAACATCTGAATTTGAGTTTGAAAGCACATGTTTTGAAATAGTTGTTTAATGACTCCCAATGTGTTGCATAAATTCACCCCACACTTACTATATGAAGTCTTACTGGCTCCTTGCCTGCTGATACACTAAATATTTAATGCATGAAGACATGAAACAACATAGTTGTCAATTATGAAGAAATATTTCAGGTTCATAGAAGTCCAGGAACCAGAATCCGCAGGTGATTCTAGTCTAATCTTCTTTCTTAAGGTTTAGTTGTCTATGGCATTTACATTAATCAGACATTGTGGCATTTACATTAAGCAGACTATGGGTGGTTGTGCGTTTACGAAACCTGCCTGAAGTCTTGGTTAAATAATGAGATTGAGAGAGACAGAACTAGAGATAAGAAGAATGTATTTCTGATTCATTTTCTTGTTTAGAAAAGTGATCTAAACCTTCACCTTTCTGTTAAAGAGCAAATGCTTGCAAAATTATTATCCTGTGCCATCACACTGACATGAAGAACATCATTTAATTCTACTCAAGTTTACATATTGGGCTCTATTTAAATTTCTAAGCAATCCCATGGGGTTTAGTAACAAGTTCTCACTGACATCACACAAGAGATTCCCGGTGCAGACAAGCTCTGCAGTGAACTGTACTTAAGGGTTAACTTAGAATGTGGCAGTAAATCCATAAAATACCCAACACTCTAAGCAGTAGTAGTTTTTACTTGGTGAGCCAGTGGGGACCTCTATTTTACTGAAGCACAATTACCCATTTACAATACAATTTACATAATTTGACTTACTGAAAGAAGTTAGATTAATCATTTTAATAATGTAGAAGGATTCTTAAATAATTACCGACTATTAACAAACGTACCATTTTTCACTGCAAAAAGATATATACAGTATGTATGCATGTCACAGATGGTGTGAGGGGTGCGTGTGGGTGGTACCATCAGACCAGGAAATCAAACCAAATAGAACGTATGGGCTAAACTGAACGAAGTAGCGCTCAGCTTTTTATTAAACAAAAATAAAGAAACAGTTTAAACAAAATGCACAAAGAAAAGGGCTCTCTGGCCAATGTAAAACAAAACATAAGCTATAAATACACTTTTATAATTAACGAGTATCTTGTTCGCTGGTTGGTAGCATTCACTCTTACTCTCTTAAATTCTCTTTTGCTCTGAGCCCGGAGTGGGTCTTTTATACTGTGGCTGGAGCCTTAATTACCCATTAAACAATTACCTTATTAAGGCTCCAGCCACATTCCCACAAGCTACTCAGGATGGGGATTCAACCCTATCCACGCCAACTACATTTTGAGGTAATAAATAACATTTTACACTTTAAAACAATAAATAACAATGACAGACGGCTTTCGTCTGTCCGCACACAAACACATAATAATAATAATAATAATAATAATAATAATAATAATAATAATAATAATAATAATAATAATAATAATTATACATACATAAAATACACACAAGGGGTGGGCACCCCATCACAATGCATTATGAATACAAAATAGGGTGCCTATTTGGTGTGGATGGTAAGTACTGTAACAGGAATACAGGGCAGAAGTTTGTGTTTAACCTCTGTAGCAGGGCTGGGGCCATGCACAAAAGGAGGGGGCTTCTGTAATTGTTTATTGTAAATGTGAGTGTTGTGATTGTGTATATGAACGGTATTCGTTTTAATGGGGAACCTGACACTGTGTGTAGCAGCCTGCCTGCAGTGTTTCGTTGTGGGAATGAGCAGCATGTGTGTTAACCAGCTGCAAGCTCCTAATCAACAGGTAGAATTGGTGCAATAGAGTGCCAGGAATAAAAGGGTCCCGATTTACATGGGTTTATTTGATAGTTTTTGTACAGTTTTTATTTTGCCTTTTATATGCCGTGCCGTATGTCCCCGGTGAGCTACCGTTGCTGGTAGCATCACATGGGGTTCCTATCTGTACTATATATGTAAATGAAACCTGTGCATAAGCGGGGGCGTGCCAATCCTAAACTTCTAGTCTCTGTCTCCTGTCAATCAAGCAGTGAACACGCATCCAAGTCATCCATCATCATCATTTTCAATCACTCATTCAGTCACGTGTGGCGAGTCCCGTTACACCCTCTGTAGCAGGGCAGTAGAAAAGCCCTGCACATATAAAAGGGGGCCGGGCAGAACCCTGCATGTAAATGAAATGTATTGTAAATATTGTATTGTGGTGAAATGTATTTAAAAGAATGGTTTGTGGGTTTATTTCAAATAGAAATGTATGGTTGGTTTGTTTGTTTAGTCGTGTTTGTTATTGTTTTGTGGGGTTTTAAATAGAATATTTACAATACATTTCATTTCCATGCAGGGCTTCACCTGGCCCCCTTTTATATGTGCGGGGCTTTTCTACCGCCCTGCTACACCGTCCTATACATTTAATATTCTCTACATTCTGTGGGGGGTTTAAGACAGGTTCTACATTTTAATGTATCATTGATTCTTACTTTACAGTCTTTTTAATACTGTGTACTTATCAGTTCAGTGCACACCATTATTATTTGAAATAATACAGTACCCTTGCAGGTCCATGTGACAGAATACAGACCTTTCAATGCACTATTTCACATCCTTTCCTAGAACGAGTTTAGTTCTTCCTTTTAGTGTAGGTCTGTCATTGCTCAACCGGAGGCTCTTAAATCCATTATATAAATCAATTTTTCTAAAACCTACTTAAACCTGTTTGGCTTTACATTATAGATCGGCTAATAAAATGGTGAGTTAATTGTATCATTAACTTTTCCCAGGAGGTGGATAGCAGACAGGAATTTATAACACATAATTTTTATTGTAATAACTTAATGTATGGTGGCTTGCATAATTAAAAGTCAGTATGAGCAGTTTGGATTTCCCGCAACTCTAACTTCATATGTATTAACTTAACATGCTGCATTGTTTTTTAAAGTAAACAGTATTTATTTCTTAAAGAAACGTGTTTTGTATGTATTTAGAACCCTGTCATGGGTTAATGATAACATAATGACTAATTATATTACAAGCCCAGTATGGTGCTGTTTTATGCCTACAGTAGATGGATATATTGCCAATGTTAGCTATGATGCTTCTGAAAATGTTTTAGGATTGAAGCATCAACTTGATTTCGTGGCAAATTGAGGAATTAGAGGAACATTTTTCGGAACCAAGAAATGGCGTTTGTGTTAAATGAAAGTGAAATTCACGATCTAAAAACAGGGCCAGCTTTGAAGACCTACAATAAAGGCATTTAAACTGTACTAAAGATGCACTCTACAGACAGGCTTCCTTGTGATTTTTTTTTTTTTTTTTTAATTACATTTACTGCACATGTTATTAAGTCCAATTTAGCATATCTTATTGGACATCCCCTGCAAAATGGGGTATAGTGGATTCAGTCATACGCATGTACAACTGTGACACTTCACATTTTTCCATATATCTAGAGGACCACTTCTCCAATTGTCTTGAAACTTGATATTAGATTTGGGAGATATATGGGAGTGTCAGTGTTGCATATATCTGGAGCAAAGCTTATACAATTGTCATGAAACTTCGTATTAACAGTATTTTGTATTAACAGTATTTTCTTGTTCTATACTTTTCTGTACATATTGTTGATATATGTCTTGATCATCATACTGATAACTAATTTATGGCCATGGTGGGAGATGTATGTTACTGAAATATTTGTTATCTATTGCAGAGTTACCGGAGGGGAATTATTTGAAGATATTGTCGCTAGAGAATACTACAGTGAGGCAGATGCCAGGTAAGTGTGTGACATACTTGCCACCATCAAAATTAAAACAACTTGGGCATTTCAAGTAAAATAAAAATATAAAAATAAATAAATAGATGTCTTTGCAATTGTATTTTAAATGTCCTAAATGACATCAAGGAAAGCACATACATCTGGTTATTAAACCTGCAATACACTGTAGACCACTAAAACATAAAACAAGTAATGCTTAAATGCTAGTTTCTCCTACCAGTGTTCCTTAAAAATGTGCTAAGGACATGTGCTCAGCTCATGTAATGCAAGAAAAAAAACATTACACAGTTCCAGTCAGTAACACACACACACACACACACACACACACACTCTCTCACACACACACACACACACACACACTCTCGCTCACACACACACACACACACACACACACACACTAGAATTGAAAGCAGAGGTACTCATTTCGCATGATTTAATAAGCCATGCTTACTCACACGTGTATTTGTGTGTATTGGATCAGCACATATTAGACTAATAAAACCTTGGATTGTTATCTGCATGTCTCTTTAATCTTGAGTGATTGTCAATGGCTGAAAGCTTATTGGAGCTTTTCAGAGATGTGCTGTTTCTTAACCTGAAGCATGATAGATCTCTGGCATCTTGTAGTTTTTATTATTATTATTATTTTTTTTTTTATTTATTCAAATTATTTTTTGTTTTTAATGTTTCTCATAATTTGATGTAATGTACCTCTTAGTTTTTACTGCTTAAACAATGAAGTTAAACAATGAAGTTAACTTGAAGTTGTTTGTCTGATTTCTGCTTCAGAACCTTATAACATGACAGGTGTCTGTCTAAATGTCTTCTAGTGCTGTTTCATCCTGTTTCTGATTAAGCTCTTGTTTTCTCTTTCTGTTTTCCTCTTTTTTTTATTTTTGAGCCTATATAATAACTGAAATTGTTTTTAGAACCTTTACTTTTTACAGCCGCTATTTATTGCTCAGATAAACATGTTACAGTTTTTTTTAAACCATATTCTGTTGATCACTGTCAAGTGTTTGTATTGTTTAGTGTCAGCAATGATGTCTTGATTGGCTCATTTATTTTATTTTTTTTTAAATATCAAATTTGACACTAGTGAAAACATATGAAATTTCTATGTATTTATTGTGATGTTTAAAATGCTCTCCCTTTCATTCTGCCCTTGTATCTTTACAGTCATTGTATACAGCAGATTCTAGAAAGTGTAAATCACTGTCACCAAAATGGCATAGTTCACAGAGACTTGAAGGTCAGTATATAGTGCCAATAAATTCCATACAAACTTGTTAAACACCATTAATAAAAAATCTAACTTACAGAAGTTGGATGGGAGTGGGGAAAGAGTCATATCGCAAGTTTTCCTTTTCCTTAGCAAAGCAAATATGCATGTAGCCTTTTACCAGTTTGCTAGTCCACAAGGTTGCCATGCATTAAGACTCACAGAGGCGACATACATTGGTTTGAAGTCATGCCACAGTTAAAGGGTTTAAGCAACAGCGACTCTATGGGTCAGATGCACCGCAGCCTGTGGATTAAACACCACTTCTGTTTTGAGACTTCTGGGTTGTGATACTATAGCATACCAACTGATCACACATTACTCCAATAGACTGCAAAGGGACCCTTGAGGCTGCAGTGACAATTACAAAAAGAAAAAAAGTATAGTAAAGTCAGTATAGTATTTTCAGTCTATTATGAATGCTAATTACCAGATGGTTCTTTCGCCAATGATGATTCACTCAAATAATTAATTGCAAATTTGAATGACTGAGTACCAGTGCAGTCAAAGCTAGTACTGCATTTTTTATTTTGCTTTAACAATTTGTAGTCTTTGTTAATATACACTGCCATTGTAGTGCCGCTGGTTCATCTTCACGCAAAGAACCATGAAAAAAACTAAAACGAACTTGCTTAAAAGAACATATAAAAATATTCCAGCTGGGGTTACCGCTTCTCTATTGGAATAATAATGTGTGTTTCTGGGGCACTGTTTTTCTTTTTGGCTTCCAGAATCCACAGTTGATTGCTATGTGTCATGTTTAACTCAATGAGGTTACACAGACAGTGAGTGTCAGCTTGGAACTAACACACGCCCCCTGGTGTTTGCATGCAGTCATTGCATTTAGCGGATGCTGGAGTCTGTGCTACACTGCCATCAGATGGGTGTGGTCCACCAGGACCTGAAGGTGAGTAGTGGCGTTGGAACAGACAGATCACTCAAAACCGCAATACTTCTTCAGCTCCTGCAGTTGTGCATGCAGGGTATTCCTCATGTGTGGTGGTTGCTTTGACAGTTAAAAGTGTAGAAATAGGTGACCTCTAATCTAATCTTGCAATGAAGTGAAAGAAGTCATGGGAATTATCAGTATGGGAGAGAAAGCAACTTTAAAATATGTTATCATGCTGCCAATGAAATCACAAGCCAAAATATGAAGTGAATATTCTTAATACTTCAGATCGTTCTTGTTTTCTAAAGTAAAGCAAGAACTCCACTATACACCAGGCTGTTTATTGAACTCTGTAATTTGCTCAACACATTTTGTATCTCATTAACAGCTGGGCCCGGCATGAAGAGTTAAGAATAATCTGTCCTCATTTGCATTTTAAGTAGTGCCAGGCCTGGTTTGAAGTGTTTCCATGTAGACCAGGAAAACATTTCGCAAAACAACATTTCCATCCCTTTGTTATAGCTATAATCTAGTCTAAATTGTAAACTTTTTTAAAACATTCCCACAAGAAAGGAGAACAATTTCTTGCTATTGCTTGAAAGTGTTAACTCAAAAAATGAATACTATCCCAGCCTCTGTCAGAATCTATCGTAATCGCAGTTCATCTCACATTTTATTATTATTTTATTAAAAAAAAAAAAAAAAAACATAAGATCTATTGAATTAAACAGTGGTGAGTCTAAGTATAAAGCAAAAGTATAAACTGTAGATGCATTAATACCTAAAATGTTTAAAATAATGTAATTGTCATTTAGATTTACAGGCGTATTTCTCTGTATTTATATTGAGCTAGTTGTAAGGATGGAGTTTACTCCTATGATGATGATGATGTTGTTAATAATAATAATAATAATAATAATAATGATAATAATAATAATAATAATAAGTATACAATTAGTCAACGTAGATCTTCCTCAATGCTGTAATTTAGAACCAGTTACTCTTTTGTTCTGTCACGGTAATTACCTGACACATTTGTTATGTGCACTACCCTAGCAACATGCATGACTGCAGAAAACTGCCTCTGACGGTGTAAGATGCCTGTTATTTCGACCCTAATTGAACCATTACTTTCTCTGCTGAGTGACAAGGCTGCTGCCAGCTCCATTTTGCTGCTCAGTCTAGCAATCCCTGTCATGCCCTGTACTGCCCTACTCATTGGTAGCTCACACATGATGTTTCTCCAAAAAAATCCTACTCAACAATGGACACAGGGGCATATTTTCCAAACCTATTCTCCTCCATTAATTGACAGATTTTCTGAAAGAAGAAAAGCACCTGATAGTTTTGAAAGAAACTAGAACCAAACCATTTTGTAGTATAATTCAAGGTCTTGTAGGCACTTTTTTTAAAGATATTTGTTTCTTAAGAGTTAATTAAAGTCTGGAGTAAATGCTTTGAAAATATAACCCTTCCCCCCTTATTGACTCCAACCAAAATTGTCAACTAATTCAATCCACTAATTGACCAGTAAGAGTTTACCACAATAAAACATGTAGCTAAATGACACAAAGCATTTACTTCAGTGCTATGCATCATGTTGTGTAAAAGGTGAAAACAATGCTAATGTTATCAAATCAACATTTTGTTTTAAGTGTGGAAGGGTTAACGTGCAAGGAGTTACAGTGATTGCTTCAAAGGCAGCTACTAAAGGTGGCAAACATTTTGTTCTGAGGACATCAGAGCCCAACAGGTCCTCCTGTGGTGTTTGTTTGAGACTCTGCCTTAGATTTAAATTCCTGGGAAGGGGTTGGGTTTATATGGGCCCTTTCACAGTGGAAAATAATGTGCCCTATTTTCAACTGTGATATGTAGATAAGGCTTGCTTATTTGATTAGGCAAGGTCAAACAGTTATGTTATAATCACACTTTCTGTAATTATGCATACTTCATATTTCCCTTTTAGTAAGGGAAGTGAAAACTACAGGTCAAAGTTATTGTGAGAATACCACGTTATAAAGTTAGAAAAGTTGTTGTACACCATTATGAACATGGAGAGCAAAACATGAATACTGTTGTCCAGGGGGTATGTTTAGGTTTGGATGCTCTCAGAACAAGGTGACAAACTGGTGCAGCGTAACCAAGTATCTTATGTTGGCTGAGGCTGGTTCTTTGAAGTTGTTAGGTTGTAAAACGAATATCACTATGTTTTTCATATCACCATGTGCCAACATATACAGTTGGTACTTAAAGGGTATATGAATCGGTTTGATACTTCGTACATTCATCCTTTTGAATGAAAAATGTTGTATACTGTCTGTTACACTTACTTTATAAAATCAGTCAGTTAATAATAGTAATAAGCATTATATAGGAATATTGTTGGCTGGTAGTGTATAAATGAATGCCCAAAGCAAGGTTTTGTTTTTCAATATACTTGTACTTTTTCCGGCATAGTTTTGTTGTAATTCTCTAGAAAACGGTAGAGCCCTATGATATCTGCTACAGTAGGCTGCACATCACACCGAGATTGTTTCATGTTCCCATGTACATTACATTAGCGTATTACCATTTTGAGAGAAATCAAATTTTGCTACAAGCAGAAACATCATTTAATCTAACCTAATCTGCCTTGACATTCTTTATGTTTACCTAACTTTCTAGATGAACTGGCTATTCTGTAAATTAACCAACATTTCTTTGGGCATTTTATAAACTGATCAGTCAGCTGGTAACGTTATACATTTATAGGTTACTTTGTACAATTTCTGATTGCTGTGGTTATATTTCAAAGTAACTGTAACATATAGACTTAGAGCCAGCCCCAGCATAACTCATTTATATCCAAAAACGCAACTAGAGGGAATGGGTATGGTTATTGTTAAGATTTTATGAGCCTGTCTATGATGGGAGGCTTATGAAATAAGTTTGAAACCTCCTCCAAAGTGAGCACTTGGTATGACTAAGCCCTGCGGCTTAGTCTTAAAGGAACGGGTATACAGCTAAATTAGCACAGAGCCACATTAATATGTAAATCTAGCTGCAGAGTTACATGGGTGAAGCACATTTCTCAGGCAAAAATAAATAAATACATAAAGTAAGTACCCCATATATTCTTCAGATATATTGCATCAAGGTGCAGTAGCTGTTTCTAAAAGGAGTACTTGTTATCAGTTTAAAGGTGTGGTGTCAAAGCCAGTACTCCCTTTAAGAAATATTTAAAACTGCAGAAGGGATATGCACAACTCTAAACATTTATTACAGAAGGTTACCTTCCCTTTCAGCGACTTGCTGTTACGTTTAGGGAAAAACATGCAACCATACAAACTAACTTTTCCCATATATTACCCACAGACAATAGCACTCTCAAAGCTTCGAACTCCAAATCATTGTTCAGTCTTTTTTTATCCTGAATGGACTATTCTAAATTTAACAGGAAACAACTTATAATACCAAACACTAAACAGTGACCTCTGTAGAAAATTCAGAATCCTAGTGTGCAAATACTAATTTTAAATGTGCACAAGCCAGGTCTTGTACTCAGAAGAAATCCAATGGAACACAAGCTTCTGTGGTATTGGTTTTAGTTTTGCACATCCTTAGATTCTCTCAGAATGGTTCCGTTGTGTAGGATTATTTCCAAAAAAATAAATACATACATAAATGAGTATTGACTTTTCTAAAATTCCTTTCTGTTTGAAAAAGCCAGAGAATTTACTTTTAGCAAGTAAATTGAAGGGGGCAGCTGTGAAGCTGGCAGATTTTGGATTGGCTATTGAGGTTCAAGGAGACCAACAGGCCTGGTTTGGTAAGTAAATAATATAATACAGTTTCCATTTTGAATATCACCCTAACTTAGTAGTGCTGTCTTACATGTTTCATGAACAGTATAAAGCTTGGTTATGTGGTGTGTTTTTGTTTGCAGTGGAGCTGAGCGTGCAGCAAGGTTTATAGCCAAGTAGGATTAATAGGTGGTCGTTAAGTGAGTCAGTGGCTCACAGTTGCCAGCTCCAGTCCTTGTCACCTTATTGGCAATACCCACTGATTTACTGACAGTCTTAGAGTAGATTAAGTATCATTGAAAGATTAAAGCCTTGTGATAAATGGGTGTATAAGTAGTGCTTAGTTATGATTATATTTAGTTGCATTCATGTAGCAAGCTGTAAAGGGTCAATCCTCTGGTACACTATACACTGCTGAAATGAATAATCCTGTTGTACTGTATTCTGGTGCTACCTGATTAATTATGTCACCAGGCTCGAGGGTAGGTAACAGCATTATTCTATGTTATGCCATGCCTTAATAACAAAATGGGCTTGCTACTGCTTGAAATGTAACCCATTTTCTGTTAAAGAGATCAAAAGCAAATCAGGAAGGAAGGGACAATACAATACACCTTCCTGGTAACTTCCTAAGCTGTTTCCAAGAGGTTCTGCAGTACCATACTGTACAGTCATTTGGATCCAAAGCTTTCATTACTGTTTTCATGATTTGGGGCTTGTATTCTGATCCCTCCTACTGCTTCCCTTCATGTCACCTTCTATTTGCCAACCATAATAAAGAATTTACTGCCACCATCAAATCTTTTGGTTTGAGAACCAGTGGTTACTTTATTCAACTATAATTTCTGTAAGTGCATGTGGATTGCAGGGATGGAAAATAAGACTCATATTGTATAATGTAGCAGTTTCACCCATTCCAGTTTTTAAACCAGGAATGGATCAAACTGATATTTCTATCTCTAGGACTGTGGTATTTCAGTTTGTGCAATGTGGAAATTTACCCTCTGGTTCCATTCTGCAGGTTTTGCTGGTACCCCAGGTTACTTGTCACCTGAAGTGTTACGCAAAGACCCCTATGGAAAGCCAGTGGACATGTGGGCTTGTGGTAAGCTGCTTCACTGTATTGTCCTGCTCATCTGAGATGCACAGATGATAATTTCTGTACCATTATATACACACTTGTATCCAGTTGGGCCACACTTACAAATGTAAGATTACTTTCAGTTATTATTTTCATTAATATTATTATTTTATTCAGCATACCCCTAGTAGTATCTAAAAATAATCCAATTTATTTAATCATATTTTACCATTGTCTAAATGGAAATAGATAGCAAAGTGTAATAAAGCATGGTAAAGTATATGTAAGCATTGTAAAGACCAGAGAAAGCATATTAATAAACATGGCAAACCAGGGTAAACTGTGGTTAATGTATTGTATAAACATGGGAAAAGCATGGTAAAACTGCATAAATAACATGGTCAACATTAATAAGGGATGTGGTTTTGATAAAATGTTTTAAATCTTTTCTTTCTGTGTTCAAATTGCTTTTGGCCTTGTCATTGTTCTTCCAGATCCTTCCTAGGCACAGTTGTTATCAGCTGTGATGTATTTTTCTAAGAAGGGTTTCATGTATTCCATGTTTAATTTCTGCAGGAGTTATTCTCTATATTCTGTTGGTTGGCTATCCTCCATTCTGGGATGAAGATCAGCACAGGCTCTACCAGCAGATCAAGGCCGGGGCCTATGATGTAAGTGGGCAGCGGCCCTGCTGAGAAACCCTTTTCATACCAAGCAGTTGGAAATGTTAATGAATTCCAGGTTATGGGTTGAGCAGTAATTGTAGTGTGTGTTGCTCTGATGATGTTTCATTCTGTAAAGGGTTGATGAGAATTTAATTAGCAATAGAACAAAGTAGGTGGTTGGGTGATGCAGCAGGCTAATTCACTGGCTTCTATTGCTGTTCACCCCTGAAAGCCAGTGTTTAAAAATGGCTCTGGACACAAGATAAATTAATTTGGTGATCTCAACCTAGCCTCCTGTCCACATCACTGTACAATTCAGCAAAACTGGCAATACCTGTCAAATCTTTTGAAACAAAATACTGTTGAATCTGCTGATAACATCCACTTGGTGCTTTAACATTGGAAGTAAATTGGATTTACAGTATCAGAAAACAGTGAAACTTATAATACAAACTAATTGTATAAACTTAGTTTGTTCAGGTTATAGAAGTACCACTGCAAAATTGTTAAGATCAGCTTTCCCAATCAAGAAACCTCCAGAAACAATCACAATATATGTTTGAATTGTCATGTTCATTGCTGGTTGGATTTGTAGAATATCCAATGTGCAGCTGCCACTTGATTACCTAAAATCTGACCAATTAAACACTGATCTGCAACGGGCTCCCGAGTGGCGCATCCAGTAAAGGCACTCCACGTGGAGTGCAGGATGTGCTCTATAGTCTGGACGTCGCGAGTTCGAGTCCAGGCTATTCCTTTGCCGACCGAGGACGGGAGCTTCCAGGGGGCGGCGCTCAATTGGCCGAGCGCCGCCCGGGGGGAGGGAGGGTTAGGTCGGCCAGTGTGTCCTCGGCTCACCGCGCACCAGCGACCCCTGTAGTCTGGCCGGGCACCTGCGGGCTTGCCTGTAAGTTGCCCAAGAGCTGCGTTGTCCTCCGACACTGTAGGTCTTGGGTGGCTGCACGGTGAGTCCGCAGTGTGAAAAAAAAAAGCGGTCGGCTGACGGCACACGCTTCGGAGGACAGCGTGTTCGTCTTCGCCCTCCCGAGTCAGCGCAGGGGTGGTAGCAGTGAGCTGAGCCTAAAAATAATTGGCCATTTCCAAATTGGGGAGAAAATAGTAAAAATAATTGGCAATGATGCTGCAGTTCAGGTGCCTATGCACACTTTTATTAACACAAACAACAAAATACTGGAACAAATAAACAGGTTTAAACAAAACAATAATGAATAATAACACTGAGGTCAGGCTGGGCATTCACCTTCACTGACTAACACAGATCTTACACGTAGGTTACACTCCCCTAGACAGTGGACTTCCCCTTCCCTATATACATGTGGCCACCATTTGGCATCAATTACCGAATTGGGAAATGGACACACCTGTGATTGCTGGCAGAGACAGATTTAACCCCAACCGGAAAACCTTACATTTTTACAACAGCCCTGCCACACCTCCCTTTAAAACGTTTACAGTATTTAATTGTATTGCTAAGTTTCTTTTTTGGTACTACTCTGTATATTACGATTGTTGCTGTTATTGGTGAGTGATGAAAGGAAACTGTATTCCTCCATTACTTCAAAATGATGAATGAGCTAAGCCGAAACTTGTGCCTAATTGATTTCCTTTCTTTTAAGTTTTACCAAAGAAGACTGTATCCTTTAATTCAGTATTTTGTCTAATGTATAACCTGTTCTATTAGTTTCCATCACCAGAGTGGGACACCGTGACTCCCGAAGCGAAAGATCTCATTAATAAAATGTTAACGATCAACCCTGCCAAACGAATCACCGCTACAGAGGCACTCAAACACCCGTGGATCTGTGTAAGTTAACATTCACATTCTGGGTCAAAAATCCTAGGAAACTAGATTCTACACACAGACCTAGTGCATGGATTTGGGGGATGTATGTGCGCTTACTTGCGAACACGCAGGTTTTCCTAAGGGGTGTGGAGTTGACTCTATTTCCAGAAAGGATGATAAATTATAAACAGTCATGAACACATCCTGTTTATCTAAAGCAACCAGCTGCTTAAATGTGTTATTGAAGTTTGCATTATTTATGTCAAACTGTCAATTTTAAATAGATAAAAAAAATACAAGAGCAGCATGTACATGAATCTTTTGTAGGTGGACAAGCAAATGTGCAGAACAGCTGCTATTATCAAGCATGTCAGTTAGTTTTAAAAAAAAGAGTTTGCTTAAGTACTTAATCTGTTTGTTTGTTTTCATTACAGCAACGCTCCACTGTGGCTTCAATGATGCACAGGCAGGAGACTGTGGACTGCTTGAAGAAATTCAACGCAAGAAGAAAACTAAAGGTACAAAGGGGGAGGAGTTTGTTTTTGCAGGGGTGCAGTGCTGTAGCTTATTGGTGGATACTTAATTTCAATGTGGCACTTACTGCTCCCAATGCCCATAATTTAATATACTGTAGAGTTATTTTAAATACCACAAGGTCAATAGGTTACAGAGTAAATGGAAACGTTAGTGGATTTAATAAACATGAAAAATAATGATTACCTTCTAACAGCAACTGTAGACATTTAATTTTCATATGTTAGCCATTAATTTGCATTCTTGGAGGGTTTGTGTTTTTTTCCTGTTTTAAATTACTGTTTGTTCATAAATGTGTCTGTCTTCTCTGTTTTAAGGGGGCTATTCTCACAACCATGCTGGTCACCAGGAACTTTTCAGGTATGCTTTGGAACTTTGCGTATTTGTGAAGGTTTCTTAACATGTTTCTTAATGTGTCTATTTAACTTGCAGGTAGAAGAAAGTTTGTCAGGCTATAGTCAAATGCACACGAAGTAGAAGGATATAATAGAAGCTACAGAAATTTAAATAGGACTATTGACAATAGGGTCACAGAAGACATTAAGGGTAGATGTAAGGATAGGTGCAAAACCCTCATAATACGGACCTAACAGCTGAATTGAGGAATGAGCTAGACCACAGCGTCAATCTAGAGACCGCTATCCCTGCACACGTGAAAGTGCTGTGTTCTCTGCACTGCTTAGCCTCTGGTTCCTTTCAGACCATAGTTGGAATGTCTGGAGGGATAGCCCAATCCACCTTTTCCAGAGTACTAGGCAAATTTCTGGATGTCATGCTGAAAATAGCAGGCCAATACATATCATTTCCTAAGGATACTAGCAGAACTGATGTTGGCTGAGGCTTTTCCAAACAATTCCGCTGAGTGCCGACCCTCATTATCATAATTGCGTATCATTATTTGTGTGTGTTGAGTAAATTTGCATTGCTCTTAAGCTTACATAGGACGCAGTGCAAAATAATTGCCTGGCCACAATGAAATCTGAATTGTGCATCCACAATTATTTGCACTGCACCTATACCTGCACCTATACTTACATCTACCCCTAAACAAAGTAAGTCTGCATTTACATTACAAGCACTTAGAGCTTTCCAATTATTAGTCCCAGTGATAATATTTGAAATTAAATGTTGAAGCTTTTATTTATTTAGATTTCCAAATAAAAAATGGGGGCAGGGGATCTGCTAACATCTTTTTTTTTTAGGGGGCTTGAGATCTAAGTGGCCAGCAGTAGGGAGGAGAGATTAACCATGTGTATTAACGCTTGAAGACGAATTAAAAAAAAAAAAATTGTACACAAACAATTGGCATAAGGAAGTGGGAGATATCCACAATCCTATACACAAGAGTATATTGCTGTATAGTGACATGACCAGTGTAACAGTTCTTCTGAAATCTACTATGCATACTCAACTGGATATTTAAAAAAAATGTCAACATTAGTAAATAATATTAAATCTTCCATTAGCTTTTGCCACTATCTTGAAATAGGCTGACAAATGCATTCAAGGACCTCAATTCAGATTGAATGAAGCCATACTAAAAATAGTTGCTTATTGCTGTATAAATTCAGCTGTAGATCCAAAATAGTTACATTCAAAGCCATATGCGACATTAATGTATTCCATTATTTAGTAGTTGTTCCTATAGTACCTACTCAAGCAGGTTACTGAGTAGGTTTATTAATTACAGTATGGCAGTGTCACAAAGACGGCCGGAGTGGGTGGCGTCAGACCAGAAGCAGGAAATAAATAAACAAAATGAGAGGTAGAGTTTGGTGGAGCTGAGCGAATGCTTTCGCTCAGCATTTAATAAATGAACAGAACAGAAAATAAAAGGTTTTAACACAAAACACAGGACACGGCACTATACGCCAAAATAAAAAGACAAACAAAACGTACTACACAGACAAAACACGGTGAGCAGATTTTAACTATTATTATTATTTTTATTATTATTACCTCCGTCTCCAATCCCGTTCTCCACTCACCGAACACACCACCCCAAGTGAAAGAAATGTGCATCTATATATACTATTGTGCTGGGATTCAATTACTAATTAATTATTCACTTTAATCCCAGCATATGAATTAATTCTGTGCAACCCCGTGCTCACATATTACATTTAACCAGCACGTGAAGTGATTTGTGCCCTCCTCGTGCCTAAATATAAATCTACATTTTAAATCACACGTGAAACACAGACCCGTTTATATCCCGTGTACCAATGACTATACACCAACATTAACACACGCACCATACAACACATAACACACAAATGCACACAGGGGCGGGGCACATTGCCACATATACCCCCCCTTGTGCGCAGCACACATGGCCTCAATGGCCACCTCCCCCCTTAAAAATCCAGCATCCAGAACAAAGTCTCGGGCTGGGAAGGGAGGCTTCAGTGGGCCCATGGCTGGCCATGCTGTCAGCACCCCTGCCGGTAGTGGCACGGCTGACAGCCTGCTGGTCCACGCCTGCAGCGAAATTGCTGCGGGGGATGCTGGTCTCCTGACCTCTCCGCCGATCTCCGGCAGCGAAACTGCTGCAGTGGGAGCAGGTCTCCGGACCTCCCCCATGATCTCCGGCAGCGAAACTGCTGCAGTGGGAGCAGGTCTCCGGACCTCCCCCACGATCTCCGGCAGCGAAACTGCTGCAGTGGGAGCAGGTCTCCTGACCTCCCCCACGATCTCCGGCAGCGAAACTGCTGCAGTGGGAGCAGGCCTCCTGACCTCCCCCAACTTCTTTGTGGCCGGCAGCTCCCCTTGGTGGGGTTCCGGCCACAGTACTTCCTGCTGCGATGCGGAGCAACTGGCAGCCCCAGGCGATGCGGAGCGGCTGGCAACCCCAGGCAATGCGGAGCAGCTGGCAACCCCAGGCGATGCGGAGCGACAGGCAGCCCCAGGCGATGCCAGACAGGCATCCTTGGGCGAAGCGTGGCAAGCATCCTTGGGCGAAGCGAGGCAGGCATCCTTGGGCGAAGCGAGGCAGGCATCCTTGGGCGAAGCGAGGCAGGCAGTCAGGACAAGCTGGGGTGCGGGTGTCGGCCCTCTTCTCGGCCTCTGCGGCCGGGCAGTTCTTCCCCATGCTTCCCTCAGCAGCCTATGCAAGGGCTGCTGAGGACCGCCAGCTTCACGTCCTGGTCCTTCTGGTGAAGGGAGAGGCAGCTCCTGCTCCTCTCCCCCTGATGGCAATGGAGGCCGAGGCAGCTCCCGCTGCTCTGCTCCTGATGGTGGGGAAAGTGATACCAGCAGGCATTCATCCTCTGCAGGTGGAAAGGGACCCAGCAGGTATTCACCCTCTGCTGGTGGACGGGAACCCAGCAGGCATTCACCCTCTACTGGTGGACAGGGACTCAGCAGGCATTCACCCTCTGCTGGTGGACATGGCGGAGGCAGAGGCAGCTCCTGCTTTGCATTGCCACAGGCAGTAATGATACTGGCCTTTTAATCCTTTGGTAGAAACAATCATGGATTCCAGATCCTGATTGAGCTCGCCTGGTTGCCCACTTCATTTCTGCTGGGGAAAGCGATGACCGCCAGACCCTATTTGAGATTGGGTTTTAATGGAGATCATTAAATGACTGTGATTGCTGAATAGAAACCTTTTCTACTTTCATTGCTTACTACCTCAATCATGGCTATACTCTATAAACGGCCTTCTGTACTATGTTGCTCCTGCAGTCTAATCATGCTGGGTGCCACCTTCAGTCACCTGTAAGAAATTTTGCTACTCACAAGCTGAATCTTTTCAAGGTTGTATAAAATTACTTTTACTGATTTGGACGGTGTGCGCTACCAAAGTAGTGCATGTTTTCAGGGTGACCTTTAACATTCATACCTTCTGTTTAATGTCACATCCTTCAAATCCAATCTAGTTTAAAAAACAATTGTATCTGTAAGATATCATGCAAAGGAAACAATGCATACATTACATAAATAACACAGTCTACTGTACAGAAGAATGTGTCCCACCTTTTTTAAAAAGTAAGGTGCAAATCATACTTTGTTTTTCCGCTAATTCAAAATGTATACATACTGAAACAGTATTCAAACATGAAAAAACAATGTTCAAATGATAACATATAACCTGGTGACAATAGAAAACCATCACTTCTATAAAGAATACATAATTCTGTTGTTTAATAGCAGAGGTGTGTTTGACGTGTGCATGATAGATGTGAAACTTTCTTTTGTTTTATGATGGTTGACATATCATATTTTAATAATATGATATGGCTTTGTCACATGTTATGTGTTTAGATTTATTTACCCACATTTTTCACTGAGTGTTTGGATGGTTTGGTGTTTCCGGATCGTTCTTTTTATCCAAAATGTCCCTCTAATATGGTACTACCAGTATTGGCATACTGTGATACCATTTTTTATTTATTATGTTCTTCAATTGATTTAATATTCCATTTTTTACAGTTTATTTAGGTTAAAAGGGTATGCACCAGCCAATTAACCTTTGTAAAATAGGTCACACCACACAACCCATGTAAATGTATTTTTACATTTTGTTTCCCCTTTACTTTCTCTCCTTTATTTGGAATGTGTTCCCCATGAGGTAAGGTCCTTTTCCCAGAAGGGGACATTTTTGCATCACCTAGCAACCACTGCCTGAGTAATCAAGAATTGCCCCTGCTTGCTTTATAAATCCTTATTCTGCTAAGCCTGCTCTTGACAGTATTTACAATATATTTGTATACTGTACACAGCATGTGTAGCTAATTTGTTATTTCTGTTTTTGAAAACAACAGTATCATAGCTTGCCAAATTGAAATCAATTTGAAAATGATCATTAAGAATCATTGATATGTTGATACTGTAGCTCAAATTCATTCAAAAACTAAGAACCCTAATAACATTCCATTACTGTCACTAACCGAATGCAGCAAAGTGGTTCCAAACTGCGCGAAATACAGGATTATTTGATATATACTCACTGTATGTATGTTTTCCCTTTACAGCAGCAAGGAGTTTGATGAACAAGAAGGCGGATGGTGTAAAGGTAGGTTTGTCTCCATCTTGTATCTATCTTTTTGAGTCACTCTGTGTCAGTCAGTTCAGTCCATAGTGTCCTCATTGCATCATAACGTAGTAGCATTACCCTTGTGATAAACGAAGGCCCAGACTTGTGCAGCTTGTAGCATCTTATTAAAGTAGGTCTCTTTCTTTCTCCACCTTTCAAACGCAGTTGGAACCCCTGTGATTTTAGCAACAGAGACATATTGTACGCTACCCTACAAAAAGTATTTGGGTAATACATTCTAGATACCTGGTGGTGTGGCTTTCTTTTTTTTCCATTTTATCCACCTCGTATCCCTTTCCCACTAATGTCTTTGAATCCCTGAAATGATTGTCTTCACATAATTGCAAGATTTTTGAAGATGGAACAATTCTCTATTCTGGGGAATGGGTTTGAGAGGAGTACAATGTGCAACACCTACCCCAAAATACCAGTTACAATTTTGTATTATTATATAAACATTAAAAAAGATTAATGAATACATTTAAAATCCAAACAAATCAAGCCTTTGTAAAAAATAAATAGATAAATAAATAGGTCAGCCGTATTAGGTTTATAAACATTACTGGTCCCGTTTTTATTGTGCTTATTGTCTTTTGGTTCTTGTTAATTCAGTATATGCAAATATGTAAACTTACAATAAAGAAACAAAATGCTGCATCCTGCTACCTGTACTGGACTGTAGGTCACATGATCTGATTGCAGCTATACCATTGGTGTGATTTTAAACTACAATACATGAAGTGATCAGGCAACAGGACACAACAGCAACTCTTCATCTACACTGTTGTCTTTGATATATTCACATCCTCCAAAAAGTATTCAGTAAAAGCAATGAACAAAAAGATCTTTAGCTGAAGAAAAGGGGGACTACTTTTAATATAGTGCTAATAATAGTTAAGAAACTAGATTTGAAAACCTCGCTTAGCTCTCCTTTAACCCATTAAGAGGTGCTTTTGATTCAGTAAAGTTAATCATTCTTTAAACATGTCTAGACTGTTAAATAAACCAACACATGTTTAGAATAGAAATACTTATTCAGTTTTAATAGATGTATAAACTTGGTGTAAAGAACATGAGATATAAAGGATAGTACAGCAAAGTATGTGACAGGGAGGAAACATTTGCATTTTCCCCTGACATCAAACTCCTGGTACCGAGCTTCTCGCTGTCCTTCAGTAATTCATTTGATATCCACTTACTTGAACACGGTTTCAGGACTGCGCTAATTATTGATTACAAAAAGCCTTCTGAACAGCCGGTCTTCGCTGGGGACTCGACTTGGACTGTTTCTCCTCACCGCTCTGCAGCGACCCCTACAGGCCAGGTGCCGAGTGAGCTTGGGGGCGGAGATTTGCTGGGCTGGTCTTTGTCATCCAGAGGCTGGTAGCCTGCGGACATCCGCTCTCGAGTTCCTGGTGTAAAAAGACACAGATTGGCTCGTAGGATTGGAGGACGCCTATTGAGCCTCGGGTCCCTGAGCTGTGTGGGGCATCGCTGCGGTGATTGGGCATTCCAAATTGGGAGAAAATTAAAAATAATTGGAGATTCTGAATTTCTAGAAGCCCTCTGAAGGTCGGATGACATGTTGCAACCTTAGTCTGTGTTTCCATTTAATCTACTTCAGCTGTTCCAGATATCAGTTCATTTACACCGGTCTGTGTGCTCAGCATTGTGCCTTATCAAGTGTTCATTATCTAGCAGTGGGTTTTATTGTGGATCACCAGACTTTGTTTGCAGCTGCCAGTTGCCGAGGTGTTCCACTGTTGCTTCCGAAGGTTTCTTGTGTTAAGCCCATTCTGCACTAACCCTTTCTGGCACTACTTCGTAGAAGAGGAGAATCAATTAACCTTCACTTTTTTTTTTTTTATTTGTCCTGGAACCTTAAACTTCATGTTCAAATTTTAACACATGGTTCACAGTGGCTGTGTGGTTGGGCATCATTTGGGTTACAAGAAATAAAGAATTAACTTAAGGATGCCTACTACTGCATATGCTATCCCTGGTACTGGAATTGTCTGTGCATTGCTGGTGCCTGGTTTGAAATCTGATAAGTGTATTATAGGGTTCAGGTAATTTAATAACCCTCATTATTGTTTGAATGTAAAACTGTGTTTCCCCTCTGTCAAGGTTATTACACTGTAGATATAGAGTGTCACACATAAGTGATTTAAGGTGTATAGTGTAACGTCTCTTGTGCTTTTTATTATATCTTTTTTCTCTTTGTCTCTTCTTTTTTTTTTTTGTACTGTATTGTTCCGGTTCTATTATGTTCTGCTTTTTTGTGTTTGTATTTTTCACTGTGTCACTGAGAAGTATCATTTTGTGCTGTATTGTAGGTCAGTTTCTTAAGAAAAATTTTATTTTGTGTTCTTTTTTGTGTGTCCATTCAGTCCGATCTGTCGTCTTTTCCTTTCCCTCTGGTAGTTCAATTTAGAAAAGGAAGTCCAGCTCAAGTGTTCAAATGATGGTGAGGATCTATGTATGAAAGATTGTTCCCCCTCCCCCACGGGACAACACTGTAGCTTTAATTCTCCTTTAATATTCGTGTAACCGAGTTCATTGCTTCACACATAGTCTCACTTTACACATTTCAAAGAATAATTAAATAGTTAATGGCAAACATTAATACGAAACAGAATATGGAGCCAGATTTATCAAAGTCTTTGCACCGGAATGTAATTTGCACTGTTTTTTAAGAAAAGTGTTGATGTTACTATTTAGGCATGCAGTGTTTTTAAGTCCTTAAATCAACCATAAGTTTTTTTTAGGATCCTCATTCAAAACATGAGGACCTTTATGCGCTGATCATTTTCATCCATCTGTCTGTCTGTCAAACTACTTGGTGAACAGGATAACTGTCTTTATTTTGCATCTTACCTAATCTTTATCGTGCATGCCTGTCCTCATGTTGACGTTTCGTATTGCATTTTGCTATAATGTGATGAACTCTTGATTTTATGTAAATATTTTTCAACCCTATGTATGCGAGTACACAGGTTTTGTTGCTTTGTAACATTAACAGTTTTATTTTACTTTCACCAAAAAAGTGTAAAGACCTTTATAAATGAATCCCATGGTCTCTTTTTTATTATGTGTATAAAAATAAACATTATAAAAACTAATTTCTGACGGTACTTACTGCACATGGTTCCGCTTGATGTCCTTTAGAAAATATTTTCAATTATTCAGCATCAGTTATTAATAGAGAAACATAAATATCCACCAAAACTACTCTGATAAAATTGACACAATGAAGTAACAGCAAGTTTATTATGTCCATCTGCAGTTCCTTATTTAAAAGGAAAGTCTACATTTATACTTATGTATTATGTATGTAATAGTCAAGGAGGTTCCTGCCCTGTGCTCGTCTTCAAATTTCAGGTAATACATAGGAGTTTCTGTGCCATTTGAATGAAAAGCTTGAATCCACCTGCTTTTTTCCACTAGCAAACCTCTTTTTTATTTAGTTTTATTTTATTTTATTTTTTTTTGTTGTTGCTTTGAAGACACAGTGACATCACAATGGAAATGTTTTTTCTTGTTTTTGTTTTGTTTAAACTTTTTTTTTTGTATTACTTTTTTGAACACTAAAGCCCGGAACAGACAGGCGCAGCGCGGTGCTGCTGGGCATTTTTACGGTGTGATACCGCTAGTCCGCACCCGGGCACACATGAGCGGTGTGCACTACGTGACTGACTTTTCTTACAATATTATAGATAAATTGAATGGTACAGTACAGTAGTTGTCAGTACCACACTGTAGGCTATGTACTCGAATATAATTTACATATATGGCCAAAAGTTTTGCATCATCTAGAATGTTAGGATGGAGACATTTAAAAAAAAAAAAAAAAAAAAAAACTAATAATAACCTAAAAGAATCAAAACCAATGTAACACTGTACTTCTATTAGGTTAAGCACCCTTTATTACCATATTTACTTATTATATATTTGTTACCCACTGACACTACTGATATCAATCAATCAATCAATTTATTTTATATAGCGCTTTTCATAGTGGACCACCATCACAAAGTGCTTTACAAGATGCATAATACATGAAATACAGTGAAATACAGGGCATAGTGCATTAAATACAAACTGTAAAAAACTATGCAAATACATTAAATACAGGCATAATACATTAAATAAAAGGCTAGGATGTGCATTCGAAACATTGTGTATGCATGTGTCATACAGAATCATACGAAGAAGATGGAGTGAACAACCTGAAATAGCAATTTAGACAATAGCTAATAACAGATATCAGGCTTAAAGAGCATTGAAAGCAAGGGAGAACAAGTGGGTGTTGAGAGTTGATTTGACGCGAGCGACTGTGGGAGCTGCACGCACCCAAGCTGGGAGAGAGTTCCAGAGAGTCGGGCGGTGAAGCCCTGACTCTCAGTACACTCGCTCTAGTTTCTGATTTCTTTTTTTTTCTTCTAATATATTAATCTTGCTGAGTTAGAATAAAACCAGGTCACATATTTCCGTAATTAAAATAATTCCCCCTGTTATAAGGATGGAAATTAAATTCACTGTTTATCAAATGATTGACACCGTGTCCCTGCATGAATAAGATACAATGAAGAACTGCATTTGCGCTATCGTTTAAAATAGAAATATCAAATATCAGTGCTACTGGATGTATGTATAATGCAGAAAACTATGCCAACATTATGTGTTTTAGCTGTTTTCTTCATATCAATGAGGCCCTGCTCAGTTTTGTCATTCAATTTTGATGTTGCAGACATTGAGGTTTTATTTGTTATGGTAGACAGGTACTAGAAGTTTCTAGAAGTCAGTCCTCACACCTGGCCAGAATTATATAAGACATTTGGATGTTAAAACAAAGTTGTTTTTCGTTTGTTTTTGCTTATTCTAATATGTGAATTAAGTCCTAATAATATGAGTGTGGATTTCATTGGTTACAGCCAGTCACGGTGCCAACAGCTGCAATAGGATATCGTCAAGCATTCCCTGTCTTTCAGTCCTGGGCCATCAAGCAGAATTGCCAATTGTGCCAGATTATGTGATGCACGGATCCATTGGTGATTAAATTGAGCCCAGAAAACTCACTTTCTCTTGCCTGACATTATTTTAAATTAGTGTAATGTTTTGTTTGTTAACGTGCTGATCATAACATTTGTATAAATATCAAGTTTGTTCTTCTCCAAAATGACAGATGGTTTAAAACTGTTAAGTGTTTTGGTTGCACATAATAAACACACAATGGTGTTGAACATAATGTATTGGTTTTGCTTTATTTTGTCTGGTATAAAGTAGTGTTGTATTAATAGTCAATTATACATTAAATAACATTTGAGATGTTAATAAACAGTGGTATGCAATGGGAGTTCTTGTGTTTATCTACTATTTGAGTGCCATTGCAATTTTGTGCTCTTATTCCATATGTATGTTGAGTATATTTATATTTAAGAATTATATTAATAGTTACTACAACAAGACATATTTAACACTGATATCTTGGCATTTTCATGTGCCCTGTTGAATATCCATTGACTTCAATAAATTAGTATATCTTATAAGTACTTAACTGATATCATGCAGCATAAATCATAACCAATGTTTTTGTATAATAACAGTATAATGAACACTTGAAGACAAACTAATAAAAGGATGCATTTATCATGAATTACTCACTAAACAACAACCCTTCACTAATACACTGTTACAAATCTAATTATTTAGCTTACTGGTTACAGAAGGAGCTACTGTGTGAGGTCACCAGTTTTAGCCCATTCATTTTCAATGCAAAAATAACTTTTTATTAAGGCTATGCAGTTTCAAAAGGCGAGTTTACTGTATTCTCTTGACTTCCAACTAAAACTTTGTTTAGGCAGATAAATGTGTTCAGAACCGGTGTATGTCTGTGTGCAAACTCCCTAAAGAGTACAGTAAATGCATATGTTTTTTTCCTGCTGCAAACAAAACAAATTGTTGTGGGCGTTCATTGTATTCTTCCTTCTTTTTTGCTCTTTGTTAGCCATGAGGTCTAAGCCTTGTCTGTTTCTGTTTTCTACACACCTACAGATTAACAACAAAACCAACGTAGTAACCAGCCCTAAAGAACCTATTCCTACCCCAGCGCTGGTATACCCGGACTCTTCCTTTCTCCCTTTTAAAGTTGTTTACTGGTTTTCATTCTTTTTTCTTTCTTTTTTTTGCTGTATAGTTCTTTTGGCTACTGTTTTTATTTGTTGTTTTTACTTTTTTGTCAGGGAAATCCATCGTGAAGCAGTGTGTCAACATTAGAAACAATGTCACTCTTAGAGCTGGTGTTTTTGTAGTAGCCTAATGTTTGCATGCCGTGATAGAGTTCATAACCTTTTCTGTGCTTTTGTGTTGCCTTTAGCTCTGTTGATGATGCCAGTTGAAAATCTAAATTAAAAAATAAAATAAAATAAATAATAAAATCTAGACTTCTGGTATACCAGGAGCAAGATGACCTGACAGAGCTAACATGAGTGTTGTAAAATAGACCTTATTCAGAGTCTCACATATATTCCAACTCCCACCCCCCACTCCGTGTCAGATTAGCCGTTGATAAAAAGCTAATGACTCTCATGCAAAAAAAAAAAACATTCAAAGCTGTAAAGGTTGTTCCGCATTAACAGATTTCCTTGTAGCTATTCACTCTCACTATCTCTGCAGTAACTTTGCATGGAATCCACAGAGGCAACTTGATCATTGCATTGCCCTGACAGCCATTATTTAAACTTACAGTGTAGTAGAAAACCTGTATACAAATGGTTACAACAATTACATGAGCAGCAGTTCAGCTGCTGTTTGTTTTGTTGTCTGTATAATTCCCCTTACATACTGTCCTGTACCATTATCTTTGTAATAGACATCTCCGCTGCAAGCAACACCCTCCATAGTCTGTAGCCTCCATAGTCTGCATCACAGTTTAGATTCCATCCACTGAAGAATTTCTGATTGCTGGAAAGCTTTATATGGGGCTGTTTTCTATTTATTCATAGGACAGCAACACCAGATGTTCATATCTTTAAAAAAAGATAACATACCTTACAACTTTAAGAAAGATGTACTCAGCTGTGAGACAGCTCATTGTACCCATTGATGCAACATTATAGTTGCAACAGTGTGTACAGTTCCAGGCACTGACATTTTCTCGAACAATTTTATGTATTATTCCCTTAAGAACTTCTTTCATGTTTCGGAGCGTAAGTGCAAACATAAGCTCAAATTAAGTTAAATACTGATGGTAAGAAAGCTTTCAGAACCATTTGATTCAATAAAATCATTAGTAATGAGCCAGTGTGGCTCTAATGAGTATGGAATACATTTAAAGCATTCAGCTTGTTTTAATTAAACTAAGCTACTTTGCTACCTGAATATGTGCTTATCTTGAATAAGGTCTGACGCATGCTATTGTTGTAGGTAGTCGGACCTGTCCTATAGACTGATGCGGCAGGAGTCACTATAGGACCACCCCCCAGCATTGTTAAATGGCAGTAGTTTTGCTGTAGCCTCATCCATGCTTTTTAGCTGATCTTGCTCTTCGCTGTTTGTACAAGATTTATTGACCACAAGAGAATATTCTTTCTTTCTTCCTTTTTTATCGTCTGTTGCTCAGGAGCCCCAAACTACAGTAATCCACAACCCTGCTGATGGAAATAAGGTATTCAGAAAGGAAACAAACACACCTTACCATCGGACTGTGTGTGTATTTAATCAGCAGCTGTCGTATGTAGCACCATGGTCAAGGATTATGGTTTGAGTTTGTCAAAGTGCCCTGTGCTGTGTTTCACACTGTATGCACCAGCGTTCAGAAGGTCTCTTGATTTTACTCTATAAGCCGAGCGTAAGAGCAGGTTATTCTGAGGCACATTTGAAACTGTTGAAACCTGTTGCATTATGAAGCATGATTTTTTTTGTATTTTTATTGTATTATCTGGGTTTGCATGCATATTGTGGTTTTATGTGGTGCCTCTTTGTTTTTGAAAAGTACAAGCAATACACTTGGCCAGAATCACTTAGCAATAACTTTCACATTTGCACTAGTCCCACAAGGAAAAACAAAATGATAGTATTACAAAGCTTAAAAGCATTTTATAATGCATTGCCAGTATGTTAATTTAATCTGCTACTTACAGCTTAGTTGGTTCTTGCTGGTTTTATAACCTTGCCAGTTTACTGTTTCCATTTTTCAAAAAAACTACTGCTGACTTTGAATTGGACTTAATGTGATCCAATGTGCATTGCTGTCCTTTCCTCCCTTTACACTGGTGTGTCTCCCTAAATTAAGGTGAATTTCAAACAGAACAGTTTGAAATGCTCTCCCACTTCTTAAGAACTGTTCTCAATAAAACTGCACTGAGACTTGTAACATATTTTGAATGTAATTTAATTGTTATGTCATAACATGGGAAAACGCAGCTGTGTTGTTAAATATTGTTGTCTTTTTTTCTTTTTGTGTGCCTTATTGTTTACTGCAGTGACCTGTGGGTCGGTAGTTATGGTTTCAGTCCATTTTAGCTGCTGAATCACCATGTAACCCTCCAGTAGTGAGGAATATATGTTTTAATTCATTGTGTTTCAACCAGTTTTTAAAAAGGTTGTAAGAAGAAACCAGTTGGGAAAACAGTATAGAATTTAATTTTGGCAGACTTGGAAAAGGTGATCCTTAGTTTCATTCTAGTTCTGTCTACAATGAACTGCCTATTTGTATTCCATTAGCTGCCCTGTTAAAGAAGAAATTGCCTGTCAGGTTTTTAGCCAAACTTTTTTCCTACCGTGACGCACACCAACAGTGGTTTCCTCTACATTTTGTATTTGTAAGTTGTCTTGTTGTAAATTCTGGTCAAGACAAATTGTAGTCCCCCTCTGTGGGTGCTGAAGGTCACATGACTCCTGAATTGGCAGTAACTTGCAGGCTCCAAGGTCAAGCTTACAAATTTCATTGGGTAGCTAGGACTCTTATAAAGGGTCAAGCTTTTCATTTTCGTGAACAAATTAACTACTGTTGGCTAGTGCCAATGCTCTACAAAAAGGAGCATATCAAGGCCTCATAGCCCTAAAATTTCCTAAACTAAATTACCCAAAATCTCTCAAATCACAATAGCAATTTCTCTTTTTGAAAAAATCCGACAAGGGCAAAACTTGCTGTAGGCATAATAAAAAGAGGCCAAATAAAGAGTTGGGGTTGAGTCCTGGGTTACTGGTTATTCTTTACATGCCTGCTTCAATATTGCTTAAAACATGCCTTTCTTATCCTTGTTATGTTGTTGTTGCTGTTGTTGTCATTGTTGTTGTTGTTTTTTGTTTTGTTTTTGTTTATTTAATTTAAGCACAGCATGTCAAAGTCTCAGTAGATAAGACTGAGGACTCCCTCCTCCTGTTATGACATTTGCATGTGTATGTTGGTATTTTAGTCATTTTACTGTGGTATGAAGTTATTTGAATTGCACTGTGCTTGTTTTAACCAAAAGGGTACGGTGCAGCATGTCCTATACTGTACTACATTGCTTGTGCTTGGGATTGATGATGTCAAGACATTTTTAAGCGACTAATCTTCATTTACAACGCAGTTGTTCTTGTTAGGCCAATTATATCTATTAATATGTTTTCTCACCCCTTTATATTTGACCTGGCAGATCTCCTGTGTTAAGATTGAGGCTCAAGCAGCACTAATTGAAGTCCTTCTGCATCTGTGGTACAAAAGAGGATGACATACAGTAGCCAGCACCATTCCTTAACACAACAGCTTTAATGTGGGGACAATTAGAGTGTGAAGGCAGTGGATCCTACTGTGTATTCCCTCATTGAGACTAATAAATAACAGCTTATAGCTGCAGTCATCCTTAATTTAGCCTTCTGTGTACTGCACTTATCAGAAAGTACATATTGTTTACAGTTATAGCAATAGAGACAAAAGCTTTTTCCCTGTTGAAATTTGCTTGTCACTACATCTCTCTGTGAGACACATACTGTAGGCATGATTCTTTACAATGGTTATGCCTTTTCCATTTTAATATTCACGGCACAAAAAACATGTTGGTTTCACACGGAAGAAAATGTCCTCTTTTGCGTAAAGTATAGGTAGTCTTCCTTAAAATATGTTGTATTTACGTGTATTGTGTTTGTTTCTCTTAGGAGTCCACAGAGAGCACGAACACCACCATTGAAGATGAGGATGTGAAAGGTATGGGTTAACCATGATAGTCTTTTATAATATATGACCTGAGGAAATTGGGATTCAAGTCAGTGTTATTTTGTTTGTTTTGTTTATTGTGAAGTGAATAGCATTCCAAATAAACAGATCACAGGTTTAGAGAGAAGTCAGTGAGGATTTGAATTGGTTGTACTCTTGATTTAATGCTGCATGTAATAATTTTGTTTTTGTTAATGCATGACTTCATTACTACTTCATTAATGTATTCATTTTGCCATTTGTCATATTGCATTTTATGTTTTGTTCAGATGCCAACTTTTATTTAACCCTCTTGCTGCATTACACTTCAGCTGCTCGTAGCTTTTTCTAAAAAGTGCCTCTGGTTCCAGTACTGTAGTTCCTGATAAACTCTATTTTTTGCTAATAGACTACTGCTCTTTGCTTGCTGCATGCGATTGTTTTTAACCTTCTGCCTGCCATTCAATTTCTTTTATTCAGTAGTTTCTATATGCATGTTGCAATGCATGATTTAATTCATCATTTCTAAATACCGACTTTAGAAACTGGGCAAGGGCATCATTTTTAAACAAATGTTGAAGTACTGTGTCTGGCCTGGTATATTTTGTTCTGATCCTGGAACTCAGAGCTGATATTGCAAAACCAAACTTACAAGCATCGGGGAATCTCTTCAGAGCTTAGATTAACTTTTGGAAGACTGTCACATATTGCAGCAGGGGGCATTTTTTAACAGTGACAGTTCATGTTTAATTTCCTGGGATGTGCTTAACCCGATTTAGTCTAGGCATGCAAATTTAGATCAACATGACATACAGTATCAGTTATTTTTTTATGTTAATAAAGGTGTTGAAGATGGCTCTTCTGTGCAAAATACTGTAATATAAAGGTGTGCATACATACTTCTAAACATATACTGTATAGTGGCACTACAATGCAGCACCAATATGTGGTCAAATAACTATACTGGAGCAATAGGGAGTGCTAGTGCAGTAGTGTAAAGAAAAGGTTTTTGGCAAATATCACCAGACTTGCTGCATTCCTATGTCTTGAGCCTATTAAATCAAATTGGGCTTATTTTGCGTTCACGGTGCTGTTTTGTCAAAAATAGTACTTTTAAAGGCTGAGGTAATCAATAAAAAAGACCCTTCTTTGGGAGAATAAACAGTATTTGTCACCATAGCAACCATTCTGTATTTTAGTGGTTAAATCCTATGTTAATTTTTAGACAAACAGAACAAGATATTTGTTTTCAGCAGGTAGGCAACTCTCAGTTTAATGTTAAAGAATGTGTCTCCGTACATACAAAGATTGTGTTTTAATTTTTGTTGTAACAGAAATGACTGTTTGTATTTCAAAGCTAAGCAGTCTGTTGTATTTTACTTGTAAAAACCAAAACACAATGAGAAAGGAATGCCATTGTATTTTGTGTATGGGTTTCTATGCCTCCATTCAGTTTGCTATTGTTGTGGTGTTTTTATATACTGTACCAGACTTGTTTGGTCCTGGTTCCTAATACATGCCTTAAACAATGTATGTGTAACTACAGTATGCACTGTTTGCTTGGTAACTGGTGCCTCTGTCTCTGTAAGTCCATCAATTAGCTTCGCAGGAAAAATGCATTCAATGGTTGTAACCTCAGGGAATTATTTTCACCAGTGCTGATAGTAACACCCAGTGTCTCATATAAGCAGACAGATTAGTCTTTAGGGGCATTTTTGTCACTCTGCATTCCTGCCTATCAACACACTGGAATCAACAGACATCATAAATGCTTCACAGGAACAGGGAATCTCTTGTATCGGAAATAATGTGGGGTTTTTTTTTGTGGGTTTTTTGGTTTGTTTGGTTTATTTTATATTGGTAATGGATATTATTTTAATATAAAATGAGTGTCTTAAGCCAACGACACAATTGGAATGTGTTTTTATAAAACATTTGCTGTAATAAAGGATCCAGTACTTTGACCGTATATATATATATATATATATATATATATATATATATATATATATATATATATATATTCATAGAAACATCAATGGTGAAAAAAATGCATTAAATGCGCGTTGGTAGGCCACAGTAGGAACAGGGCTGGCTCAAGGTTAACTAGCGCCCTAGGCAGCATTTGAGGTGGTGCCCCTTCAGGAGTTAAAAACTAAAGAATTACTGTGTTGGGTATTGTATGGCGAAACTCCATTTGTTACCAGTACATCTTAGTGGATAACTTTAAACTAAAATGTAATTCATGTATAACAGCTTCATATTATTATTCATAATTTTAATGTAGTTTCTGTACACTCAGATGCATTTTAATCCCACCCCCCGATCCTAACAAACCGTTTCGAATTTTCAAAACATTAATCTACACCAGTGTTACTCAACGGGGGCGATACCACCCCTCCAAGGGACGTTTTGAAGCCAAAGGGGGGCATTTACATCAAAGAGGGAGGGAGGGGGCCGTTTTAACTTTAAAAAAGGGGGGGAGGGTGGCGTTGTTTCCTATTTATTTAAAATTTTAAGGAAACTTTTATTTCAAAATGTTGATTAACTACTAACACACAATGTGCCAGTGATGTACTCTTGTGTCACAAATGTGTGTTGCTACGCAGCAACGTCACTGTCTGTAGTGCTATCCGGTTTGTCATGCAAATGTAATATGATCCAATCAGAAAGAAGCAGACGGTCCATTTATGCCTGTTGCCATGTTACGGTACACGTCTGAATTTCACAGTTTATTCTTATTGTTATCCACACAATGGTGCAAGCATATGTCGGCAATATTCCATAATAGTATACATTTTATGTATGTATCTACATGTTGATTATACCAGTGACTGGGGTTTAATTATTTTTTCGTTCTATGAATTATTTCTCTGTAATTCTTGGAACTAGTGGAGTTAAATGTAATTAATAAATAATGTTAATTAAATGGCATTGTTAATCAGCAATAATTCTTAATTTTTGTTATTTTCTGTGGCAAGGAGGTGATGACTAAGCTCAGCTGATCCTTAGGGGGCGTTGTTACGAAAAAGGTTGAGAAACAGTGATCTACACAAATGGCAGTGCTATGCTATCATTCATATGTCTAACCAGGCACAAAATAACAACTATTATGTTAGTGGCAACCAAAAAAACCACTTCACTCTACACAATGCTTTACTATGAAACACTAGAGAAAGCACACCACCAGTAATAATTACACTCTTTGGCTTTGCAAAAACAAATCTGTAAAATAAAGTAATTACCGCTAAACTACCATGGTAAACGGTTACCCCCTTTTATTTTTCATCCACACAGCTCTGTGTGGTTCTTAATAATTTTGTAGTTGGGTTACAGTATTGATGTGTTTTTTTTTTTGTTTTGTGCCCTCAGTTTGCTGCCATAGGCAGCCACCTGTGTTGCTTACCCCTAATGCCGGGCCTGAGTGGGAACAAATAATGAGGCATCCCTATTTCCCAGTTAAAGCAACATATCTGAGACAACCTCATTGAAGTTAGAGGAAGGAAGTCTCCACTGGCATCAGAACAGACAAGCTTACATTTATTTTATTTCTGATTCATTTTTCTTGTCTCTCAGTATGCAGCAATGTTTGACAAACTATTGCTGTTCATAAGTCTTTATTTACTTTTATTTTTTAACTCATTCATTTTTCATTTTCTGGCCTCTTTCTTTTTCTTTCTCTTCCCACACATACACACCTCTTCCTCCTCCTCTTCCTCCTTACAGCTTTGACCATGGAGTATAAGAGACAGCGGTTAAGTTATATTCACTCATCCTTCTCTTCTTCCACCACTTCATCCTGCTGGTCTCCATCCTCGCTCAGTCCCAGTGGTCGCGCCTGCTGCCACTGCCTCCTGAAGGTGCTGGTCATGTTGTACTTCTTCACCTTTGTTTGTTCATTTGTTGTGTTTCTTTCCGTCAATTCAGCTGCCAAGTGCACGGAAAATACAATCTCAAAGAGCCTGTCCCATGAGTACGAGCCAACCCAGTCGGCAAGCTCCTCAGTTCAGTGTAAGTGCAGGGAGAGAGCCTCCCATTCAGGTATCAGCGTTCACTGATGCTGGTTCCTTGTCTTAATGAGGCCCTACACGTATGTAGGGTTGACTGTGATATTTCTCTGGCTTCAGTTGTCAACCATGCTGTTACAGTAGCAGCCAGGAATATTGCATTGTCATATCTTAATAAGTTTGACCTTCACAGTATGGTTTAACTGTAAATATGTGTCTATGGTGCCTTGAATAAACAATAGGAAGAAATAATTTCAATTTAAAAAACACTTAATTGATAAATTTGTTTTGGCAATAGACAACCGTATTGTTTTAAATATGCCCTACCAATTGCTTCAGTGAGTCTTGGTAAGTGCTTCCATGGCCTTAGTCATTGTCTCTGTCTGTCTTGGCTTTTAATGTAGTTGGTAATATATTGTAGGCTTTGTAATCTTAATTCCTATTTCATATGCATAGCACCTCATGGAGCAATATTGTCTCATTTGGTATTTTGATTATTGTAAGTTTAGAGTTGCTGGAAAATGTAAGGTGATGTAATAGGTACAGTATGCATATGAATATTACCTTCTGGTGTTTATTAGTGCACTGCTCCATATGCGTTTAAAATCAATAGTTCTGTGGTGAAAAAAAGCAAATGCTGTTGAACCAGAAAAGAAACTCCACATTTCAAAAAAGGGGCCTCTCTTGTTTGCTTTTCTGTATTTCTGCTGGGGATGCATTCCCTATCATCAGGGATATAGTGGAGGATCCCCTATGCAAGTTCTGATGCATAGGCTCCTTTACATGCTCACTGGTATGTATGTGCGGTATATGCAGCCCAGGATGTTCCAGGCACAGTAGACTGTGTGTTACAGTAACTTTCAGGTGTACACAGCAAGACTTATCTGAAAGAAGCAATGGCCTCCTTTTGACCTGGCCTTATCTATTTAATGAGATACAGCTCCACAGCTTGCTGAGCAATATGTAGAAGTATCAAGATAATCAAAATGTTGCTCAGGTGTCCATCTTGTGGTGGGGGTGGTGGTTGTGAGACACTTGAAAGCACCATACCTGGTTGTACACTGCAACATTTGCTAGTTTCTTGACTGACCGGCAAACACTGTCAACCAAGAAAATAATATTAGTACTGTATAAGATATAGTTTAGCTCAACAACTGTACCCTCAATGGTATGCATTCAGCATGACTACATTAAGGGTTTGTGTTAAACGATATCAAAATTATTAGCTTTTTTTCACACTTCTGTAACTATTTTGGCATTCTGGGAGTAAAATAATACAATTATGGCTTGTTGCAAACTTTTCATTTATTGAACACAACTTTCAGATTTTATTTTACATTTGGCCACCGGGTGTCATGAATTCTGTTCATCATCCCATTCCAAGGAACCACAACCACTGGATGACACTGTGCCAAATTACAATCCCATTGAAATTACAGAAAGTACATTTAGTGAGCATCTTAAAGAGGAGGGGGATCTGGATATCCAATCATGCTTTAGGGGAGCTGTGCTTATAGAGGTATCTGTTTTGTATCTGAAACATTAACACAAGGCCTTGTTTCCCTTTTTAAAAAATATCTACATGCACGGGTAATGACTAATTAGTCCAGCAAAGATAACTTGGCCATTCAGGCACAACTGTAAGGCATTCGCAACGCAATAAATAGCACCTGCAAAATTTGTGTTAGGTCTGATCAGATGTGCACATTTACGGTTGTCTGAATAATTACAATCTCCACTTTGGGCAGTTTATATTATTTGGACAATAACTAACATTAATTATCATGGTAATTTATCTGTTTCTGTAATGTTCAAGTTAATAAGGCTTAGTTTAGGGGTTACAGTAACAAAACCAAAAATCACAATGTTTCTTGCTGCTACTTTAGAACAACCATGACCTCCATTTCAATTAAATTATTTTGCATTAAGGCATTCTGCAGCATGCCGTGTGTGTAGAATATTTGAAGTATTTCTCATAGTATGTGTGGCTTTCTTGCTAATGATTGCCATCTAATCATAATCAGATTAAGAGTTAGAGCAGACTGCATGAAATTCATTCAGATCGGACCAAATCAATTTCATGGATAAGCATGTTTAACATATTCTGTCTAATTTCTTAAATTATCATTTTCCACATGCTGTAAAACAAGAATTTCGCGAGCAAGAAATGTTTGCTAATTACGCGTTTATTAAAAATCCACAAAATGAATGTGCTGTGAAATATATTATTCATGCATGTGCCGTACATTAAAAGAAAAAGAAGCGCAAACATTTATTGCAGCAAAAATGGACCTTGAAGGCCATTAGCGAAATAAAGTTGCCGCAACCAATCCTGTTTTACAGTATATGTTGGGGGCTTGCAGTGTGACGTTGATGAAAAGAATTAAAAGTGCACAGCATAGTGTTCCAAAGAATATACTATCAGTATACTTCATCTACTGACTACAAAGTGTGCTTACAAAAAATAAAAAAAAGAAATACATGTGAAGTACAAAAGCTTTACACTTGAAGAATTTAGGCCTGAATCATTATTTTACTATTTTATGTACCTGTAAGGACTTTTTATTATTTATTACAAGTTATCAAGAGTATCAGAATCTGGGAATATATGCAGTTGTATGTCTGTCTGCAGTGGTCAGGGCAAAATATCTTGCTATACCTGAAAAATTAATTGCCCCCCTCTTCAAATATATTTCAGAGATTTTTAATGAGAAAGAAAGTAGGTGCAGTGGTACTGTACACCAATGGTCTATCATATTATAATACTACTTTCAAAAGAAAAAAGTGAACTGGTTGAAACAAAAACCTAGAGCATTGGACTAGGGTTGGTGGTCCTTCAGGAAGGAAGGCAATGAACTAGGGATTAGTGATAATTTTAATAGATTACAGTCTCTGTATACTTTAGAAGTTATGGGTGTGACGCACAACAGAGACTGACTAGACATAAATCTGAATACAAAGTACTCCTTTATCAGGATATCTGTTAAAGAGATGGACATCACCAGAACACGAAACCCATTTAAACTGGTGCATGGTCCTGGACTCTTCTGCTACAGTGTGGCTTAAAGATAAACCAGATGTAACACAGAGATATAACCTCCTCCAACTGTACCTTAGGCAAAAAAATAAAAAATAAATATATGTCTTCCTGGCTAGAGTTCACCTCAGATATAAAGCCTTTCAGACATAAGCAGTAGTCGCAACACAACGTTTTCCAAAGTGCTTTGTGGCCATTTTTTTTTTGTGTGTCTATTTTTCCATAACATAGCTGCAATATCCAGATGATAAAGGCCTAACATTTCATACTTGGTACACAATTGTATTCTATGATTCTATAGGTCAAGTTCAATTGAGGGTATGATACAAGAAGAATAAAGCCTTTTCTGGCAGTATTTTTTTTATTTTTTTGTATGTCTGACCTAATATAGCTACCATATAGAAATTGTGTGACTTTTGGTTTTAGTTGTATAAAAACATAAGAACATAAGAAAGTTTACAAACGAGAGGAGGTCATTCAGCCCATTTTGCTCGTTTGGTTGTTAGTAGCTTATTGATCCCAGAATCTCATCAAGCAGCTTCTTGAAGGATCCCAGGGTGTCAGCTTCAACAGCATTACTGGGGAGTTGGTTCCATACCCTCATAATTCTCTGTGTAAAAAAGTGCTTCCTATTTTCTGTTCTAAATGCCCCTTTATCTAATCTCCATTTGTGACCCCTGGTCCTTGTTTCTTTTTTCAGGTCAAAAAAGTCCCCTGGGTCGACATTGTCAATACCTTTTAGGATTTTGAATGCTTGAATCAGATCACCACGTCGTCTTCTTTGTTCAAGACTGAATAGATTCAATTCTTTTAGCCTGTCTGCATACAACATGCCTTTTAAACCGAGGATAATTCTAGTTGCTCTTCTTTGCACTCTTTCTAGAGCAGCAATATCCTTTTTGTAACAAGGTGACCAGAACTGAACACTGTATTCTAGGTGAGGTCTTACTAATGCATTGTAAAGTTTTAACATTACTTCCTTTGATTTAAATTCAACACTTCTCACAATATATCCGAGCATCTTGTTGGCCTTTTTTATAGCTCCCCCACACTGTCTAGATGAATACATTTCTGAGTCAACATAAACTCCTAGGTCTTTTTCATAGATTCCTTCTTCATTTTCAGTATCTCCCATATGATATTTATAATGCACATTTTTATTGCCTGCATGCAATACTTTACACTTTTCTCTATTAAATGTCATTTGCCATATGTCTGCCCAGTTATGAATGCTGTCTAGGTCATTTTGAATGACCTTTGCAGCTGCAACAGTGTTTGCCACTCCTCCTATTTTTCGTCTGCAAATTTAACAAGTTTGCTTACTATACCAGAATCTAAATCATTAATGTAGATTAGGAATAGCAGAGGACCTAATACTGATCCCTGTGGTACTCCACTAGTTACCTCGCTCCATTTTGAGGTTTCTCCTCTAATCAGTACTTTCTGTTTTCTAAATGTTAACCACTCCCTAATCCATGTGCACACATTTCCTTGAATCCCTACTGCGTTCAATTTGAGAATTAATCTTTTATGCAGGACTTTCTCAAAAGCTTTCTGAAAATCTAAATAAGCCATGTCGTATGCTTTGCAATTATCCATTGTCGATGTTGCATCCTCAAAAAAATCAAGCAGGTTAGTTAGACACGATCTCCCTTTCCTAAAACCATGCTGACTGTCTCCCAGGATATTGTTACCATATAGGTAATTTTCCATTTTAGATCTTATTATAGTTTCCATAAGTTTACATATAATAGAAGTCAGGCGTATTGGTCTGTAGTTACCTGGTTCGGTTTTGTCTCCCTTTTTGTGGATGGGTATTACGTTTGCAATTTTCCAGTCTGTCGGTTCAACCCCTGTGTCAAGAGATAGTGCTGTATTGTTTTACTTGCAGGTGGTTATTAGAAATAACATGCCTGCTTTGTTATTTATTGTTTGTTGCCATTATGAGTTGTTGCATGCTGTAGTAAGAGCATTAGTCTTGATAATGGTGTTATGGCCTCATATAAATTACAGTAACCTACAGGCTGTCAACAATAGCTTTATTTCAAGCAAAAGGACCACAAGTACTGCACAAGTCTGCTTCTTTCTACTCTCTATATTTGACATAAAATATACCCTTCGGTGAAGCTCCAGTGCTGTCGAACATTTCATTACTGAAGTAATTTAATAACAGGCACCTTTGGTGTGTAAAACTGTTCACTGTGGTGTATGGTTCCAAGTACTGTGTTTGTACAGATTTGATTATGATGTATTTGGAAACTATTGCAATTGTATTTTTTCTGAATTCTCACTAAATAAAAGTGACAGTTTTACAGCTTTCTTGTGGCTCAAGGTCTTTTCACAACAAGCATGTCGCGTCAAAGCATCAGCGTTCGGCATATTTTTACGCCATCATGCTTTCACACCAAAGGCTCAATCAATCTGAAAATCTGTCACTGAACACAACATTTCCTTAAAGTACAGAATTACATTTGTATATCTTTCAGCACCAAGTATTGTAATAGCAGTATATGTCATGATAACTAATTAATAACTTTCTTTGTACTTTGCAGAAATAATAACAATGGGAATATGTTATAAATATTTGGTATACATTATACATGTAATTAGTCTATTCGAGTGGTGTTATCTTTCTCTACTGTACTTTCTCTTTGCTATTGAAAGTTAAGGGCCTTCCTATTTGACACTGAGACATGCTCTCACAGCAATGACTGTCTTTATCATTATTTAACAAATTCTTTGAACACTTCCTACCTGCTGCTGATTGGTGAAACGTTACAGTATGTTACTGTATTTGAATATAACCCCTGGTTGTGATCTTGTGATTCATTCAGCACTTGGTCATTTATTTTAGAAACCAAAAAAGTAGGGTTGCAACCTTTATAAAATAATATCTAATTAATACAATGCAGGGTACCTCCCCTGGTCCCTTATTCCCCTGGTCCCACCCCAAGTAATCTTCTCCTAAATGAAACATTACTCAACAAAATACTTAAATGTGGTAAAAGACAAAATACTTAAGTCTTTCCGAAACCCGTTTCTTGGACACTGTAGGTGCCTGACTGTGTGGTGACCTTTCTGCTCTCTGTTTTTTTTTTTTTTTTTAAAGGGGCAATTCTGTAGCCTATTCAGAAACAACTATTCACAGTCTAAGTGTCTTTCATTCTTATTATTGAGGAAGTCAATATATACGCTTTCATTTTGAACCCAGTCATAAAAACAATTATTTGACGGACACCCACAGAGAAATAGGAACACAGTCTATTTCAGCTGCTGTCCGTTTTACACAATGTGGCTGCTGTGAAAGCCTCCATAAGATGTATAGTATTCTAAATAAATAAATAAATAAATAATGTTACGCTGGGCGCTGATATTTTGGCATGACGCGATTGATATGAAAGGACCTTGAGACTAATGTCTATTTATAGATTAAACTATTTTAGAATGGGGGGCATTTGTGGAATGGTGCTCAGAGATTCTTTGTTAATCCTAGTTCTAATTTAATTTTAAATATTGTATTATACAATTTTAAGGGTAAAATCTGTGTTGGGCATATTCTAGTCATAAGTTATCTAGGCCTTCATTATACAGTCTATCCAAATAACAGGGTCAAAACAAAAAGGTTCAGATTGGAGATTGTGATCTCCACTGACAGGCATTAGTGCTGTGTAGATAATGGTGGTGTTGATACAGCTATACAATCTTCCACACACCTTTCCTCAAGTAGAATCTGGCCTAAACCAGCTGAATCCGGCTTCAGGTTAAGTGAAACTAATAAGCTAAACTGTAAGCGGTTAATTGTTGTAAATTAACGCTGGCTTGAGGTTAATAATGGAAAGTAAAAGATTTAACTAATCAGAATGGGTCGTTTCACATCCCCCGTATCAATGGAATCCGTTCTTCGGATGAAACATAAAAATGAGGTCCTATTGTAAGTGACTGTGCAGCAGCAGTTGTATGCTTACCCCCTAGTCTCTGTAAGTCACTTTGGATAAAAGTGTCTGCTAAATGACTAATTCCTAATAATAATAACAACAGTGGACGTGCTACTACCTTCACCTAATTGTGTGTAGATGTGTAAAGGACACATGCAGAATTTGAGTCCAGTATATTTCCTACATGCAAAACAACACACTGTACTTTTTTTGTCATCAGGGATTTTTAGGGAAGGAGTCAAACACGGAAAGAAAAAGCATCAGGATAGCAGAATTCTGCGGGCAGGGTCCTCTGAATAAAACTCCTGATATTCCTATACAAGCAGCCCTGTGAGAGGTGCCCACATTTGAATGATGGCGTCAAGAGATTTGCATTGAGACAATTAGCCAGCCCAGATTATATTGCTTCCTGACATTGACCTGTCACAGTGGTTGGCGTGCACTTACAAATCTCTATTTTATCACAAGCAGTCAGTCAGAAAAGGGTGTTCAGCTTATCTAGTGTTGCCGTTCTGTCTGGATAAAAACAGGAGGACTTACTGCCATTTTCTTAACATCTGCTGGTGACTGAAAATGTGTTTGGATTGCTGAGAGGGGATAAAATGCTAAAGAGATGGCCTCAGATACAGGTGAAGTGTTCATGTTCTAACAACCCTTGGTTTGCTGACAGCTAAATAAAGTGTTCCGTGTATGTGGAAAGAACACTAACTTATTCAGAAATGTTTGTAGTTACCAACATTTAATGGAACTCTCTTTACAGAAATACTACCCTGAGATAACCAATTAAATATTTGAGTGTACTAAATAATAAATGTAAATCGACATATACATATTGGTATATTTGAGTCGAGTTATATTTTCTATTCTGTTGGAGCTGTCTGCACTTTTGAGTGCAGTTATCTTTTCTAGACCTGTATGCTGCTTTTCTAGTGTTAGGTTAATGTTCTGAGTTGAAGGGAAAAATCTACAATGGCACCCACATGAATTTGCATGTTTTATGATAAAAACATATCTGTTCATTATATTTGACAGATGCATTTTGATGTTAGAAAATATGTGCACTTGTTTGGGTATTAGTGAGAATGAAACTGAAATATAAAAAAGACCATAGGACAATAGGAAAAAAGGTCATTTCAATGTTTCCTTTTCTGTGCATATGGTAAGTTGTCACTACACCATGGGCGAGTGTCATGAAACTGTAAAACAAAAGGAATAGTGCAGGGTGTGCTAATAAAAGTAGACGTGACTTAAAATAAGCTATCAAGGTGATGTGTATATATACAGTAAGAGTGGCAGGTTGGGTTATCTTTAAAGCTTTGTTGCAACAGAGGTAACTAAATATACATTGACATTTAAAGGACTTTGATGCATTGTGACGTGCACTACAGTGCCCTTTCCCTCCTACAAATGGAACTACTTTAGGCAGACACGACATTAGGTAGGTAATTTGATTAATAGGATGAGCAAGGAGGTCATTAAGCGGTTTGCAATAGAAACTACCTCAGCACAGTTCTTCAGGTTTGTATGTTTGGTATCTGTTTTATATCAGTAAATGGAAAACAGCAATCCTTACCATAACCAATGTCTCATGTGATCTGATTACTCTTTGTGTTCCAGCTCGCAAACAAGAGATTATTAAGGTTACAGAGCAGCTGATTGAAGCAATCAACAATGGAGATTTTGAAGCCTACACGTGAGTAATCATGTTTGCTTTTGTGGCCTTATCAGGAGTGCTTCTGTGATTGCGCCTACTCAGATGAATCTGATAACTAAACGAGACTGATTTCTGCACTTTTTTATATTGTCCACCTCAGTGTTGCCTGTAGAATATCTTTAACAAAGCAGTGGCATATGAATTGTATTCTTTATATGAGAAAGTCAGGACAGTATATATATATATATACACACATATATATATTAGGGCTGTCACTCGATTACAATTTTTGATTGGTTAATTTATGGGCATTAGTTGATTAATCTGAAGGCACCAGTTCCTCTATTTGAGGAATTGATGCCTTCGTCATGCCCTCTGAAAGCCAGTTCTTGCTTGCCAAGGTAACCAACAGAATCAATCTAGCGTTTCAAAGAACCGCATGATTTTTTCTTACTTGCTCATTGTGATGTACTGTATCCCTAAGCTTCTGCTCATCCAGTTGAAGATCATGTTTTTCTGCTGACTTCATTAGACATTCTAGATTGCTGTAGCCAATGCTGTTCCATTTTGCCATTTCGGTATTGAACAAAAGATAGTTCCAGCATTATTATTTCTTTAATTGACAGCTACCGATAAGCCACGGATACCTTTCATAACTTGAATTTTGGAAGTGCACATGTATCCTTTCTCTTCATGTGTGAGTTTGGGTATTTGTGGTGTATACCTCCCTTTTTAACAATCTCAATTTTTTTCTGAGAAAGTTCTTCTTGAAAATTGATTCGTAACCAAATCAACTATGACATCTCTGTTGTCTGATGACATTTTTTTAATTTTTTTTTATTTGTGAAAAGTAATTTGAAATATTACTTTGAAGTTCTCAATATAATTCTCAATAACAGTCTCTATAATAAGCAATATAGCATGAAATTCAGCTATTATTACACTGCTTACCCAGCAGATCTTTGACTTTCCCATTGGTTAAACTCACAAGACCTTCAACTGAAACAGAGAATACCTTCAACTGTTTGTCCCGCCTCCGCTCGCTTATGATTAGACTGCCGTGGAGAAAATTCAGATCTTCTATTGGTTGATATTATTTTATATAAAAAAAAAATATTCTGCACAATTAAATTGTAAAAAAAAAATAATCTGCAATCAACTCTCTAGTTGATTAATCGGTCCGATTAATCTGTTAATTGGAAAAGCCCTAATTATATATATATATATACACATACATACATACATACATACTTACATACAATCTTTTTTTTAAAGACCATCTGTATTAAAAAGCCACCTGTTCAGTGAACACTGAAATTAATCAATACAAGTATGTCCTCCATGTTAAATAACCTCTATATAAACATCACCTGTCTGTAAAGCCTAAACAGCTGCTCCTCCAATTATTCCACATGATGTTATTATTATTATTATTTATTTCTTAGCAGACGCCCTTATCCAGGGCGACTTACAATTGTTACAAGATATCACATTATTTTTACATACAATTACCCATTTATACAGTTGGGTTTTTACTGGAGCAATCTAGGTAAAGTACCTTGCTCAAGGGTACAGCAGCAGTGTCCCCCACAAGGGATTGAACCCACGACCCTCCGGTCAGAAGTCCAGAGCCCTAACCACTACTCCACACTGCTGCCCTGTTACACCTTGTTGTCTCTTTCATTATGCAGGAAGATTTGTGACCCAGGTTTGACAGCGTTTGAGCCCGAAGCCTTAGGCAACCTGGTTGAAGGCACTGACTTCCACAGGTTCTACTTTGAAAATGGTAAGTTAAACTCATCTCTAGAACAGTTCAAGGATTACCACAGAGTTTACCTAATTTTGTTAAGGAGGAAAAGTCCTTCAGCATTAAATCTTCTTGTGTCTCATCACGTCCACAATAGGGTCAGTGGGGTTTTAAATTGCTGAATTTCACCTTTTAAATGCAATATATCTTTAAGGGCCATTGGGGTGCTAGGGACTCGACATGAACAGCAGAATCAAGGTCGAAGCCTGCCTCAGGCGACTTCAGTGTTTTTTTTTTGTTTGTCTGAATTTAATTTTTTAAACCTGGAAATTATACATAAGCCCTTTATTGTGAGTGTTTGTTTTTTAGGCGCATACTATATTAAATTGCCTTTTAGATTAACATATTTGCTTTAAGCAGACTGGGGTTCTTCATTCATGAAACTTATCAATTGTTCAACTGGCCACTTACTGTGACAACAGGAGCAGGCAGTGATATCTGGTTACTGTTACAATAAAAAGCAAATGAGTTGGAAAATATTTTCACTCAAATTTCTGCAAGTCAAAAAGTGATTTAAGTAGCTGAGCATCTGCCACCTGTTGTACAGTTTAATTATGTTTCTATGAAAAAGGTTGGTTCAAAATAAATACATTACTCAAAACTAAAACTAAAGGGCCCTGCCAACCCAAGGGGACATAACATGCAAGAACATTATACACGACTGATCCCACTTTTCTCTTCTAGCTCTGTCCAAGAGCAACAAGCCAATCCACACCATCATCCTGAACCCCCACGTGCACCTGATTGGGGAGGACGCGGCCTGCATAGCCTACATCCGCCTGACCCAGTACATGGACGGGAGCAGCATGCCAAAGACCATGCAGTCTGAGGAGACTCGCGTGTGGCATCGCCGTGATGGCAAGTGGCAGAACATTCACTTCCACCGCTCTGGCTCTCCGACTGTGCCCATGAAATAAGGTGAAGACGTCAACCAAATCTCCAGTTTTGATTTCATAGCTGTGGCAGGGGGGGAACAGTCAGTAAAAGTAGTCCAAGAAATGATAATTTTACAATCAATTTATTTTCAGTACTCTCTATGCATTGTACTGAAAGTTTTTTGAGCAGTTTGTATAATTATTATTATTATTATTATTATTATTATTATTATTATTATTATTATTATCATTAATAATAATATTTTTGGTTTCAGATCATGGTTAATGGTGCCTCTGCTGCTGCAGTCACAGGATACAAGCGCTCAGAAGGCTGTCCTCATTATCAGGCTGTCCGGTCTCTCCCCATGCATGAACCTCGGATGGATGTCCCATCAAACACATTCATGGCGTATCATCTGTTGTTTATTCCATCTCTACTTATTGTTTACACTTGATTGGAGGGAATGTTACATGCAAAATGAAGACAATAAAGCAAAAAAAGATGTCATTATGTATGCCAAGTTTTGTGATGCTCAATGTAGTCATTATAAGAAATGTATTCTGCATTTTTTTTTGTTGTTGTTGTTGTATACATGTTTGTTTTTAAAAAAGCTTTGTATATCTTCTAGGATGACCTACAGAAATATAGGTTTACTGACAACTCTTGACTCTTTTACTTTTGAAATCTTTTTGACCACATCATTCCCTTCATTATATAGGTCAGTACAAACTGGAGAAATATATCAAGGACCTGTTACATCAGCAGTTAGTGCAGTAAAACAATTTTTGATCATACATGTATGGTAACTGTTTATTAATTGTTAACAATTAGTGGATCAAACATGTTGATGTACTTATAAAAGTGAGATTTGATAACTAGTTCCATATCCTCTTTCATATTGGTGTCATCTTTTGACACATTTCAGGTTGATATATGTCTTTTCCCTTTTTTTTCAGTTTGTGTGCAATACATTTGATTTTTGTAACCAAGCTTGCTTTTGTATGGTGATGTTCTACATATTTTGTGATTGAAGTAAAATGCTACAGTTGCTTTCACTGGGAATATTAGGGCTTTAGAAGCATTTTGTGGATTCAGTTTACCTGCTTTGTTGGGGTAGCTATTTATAGTTTATCTGGACAATATATTGGGGGAAAAATAATATGATAATAATAATAATAATTATAATTATATATATATATATATATATATATATATAAGGAAAGAAACAGAAAACTTCAAAAAACAGTATCTTTTTGGCTATACGTTGGTTGTCAGAAACACAGCACAATAGAGAATGTTAAATAACTAAACCCCATTGGGTGGACACAGGGAATGCTTTTTGAATTTATAACGTGATATTTTCTTTTGTATCATTAGTGAGCTGGACTGTTTTGCTACTTTTTGTGTAATTGTGAAGTAACCTGCCAATATCAAGTTGCTCTTTTCTTTCTCCAAGGAATATGTTTTTTTAGTTTTTAGTTTCTTTCTTAAACTGTTTCTTACTGGTGGGGCTAAACTATGTACGGTAGTGCTGTGTAGTGCATCATATCTCAATCAGTGTTGCTAGATCTAAGCAGTCTGTACGTAGTTCAGTCCTTGTAAGAATCTATGCTTTGTATTATTTCAACTTGGGTGTTGCTAAGTCAACTTAAAACAATATTATTAACAATTAATGGATGTTATTAATAGTGGCATAGATGTCCAACCTATTAGTTATCACTTGGTTTTGAGATATACATGTTTTTTTTGTTTTTTTTGTTTTTGGTACATAAGTATATTGATCCATGTTATCCTGCCAATAAGATCTGTGGAAAAAAGTTACTTATTTTCTGTGAATGGCTATTGTGGCGTCATTGTGTTAAAAAAAAAAAAATGAAATTTATGTGGCATTTGACTTTTTAATATCGCATGTGATGTTGAAGTATTACAATAGACCAAGTTTGTCTTCCACACGGATTTGTGAGGAAAACGTGAGTAGTTCTCTTTCTTCACTACAGTTGAAATGATACCTTTATTTGTCTGTCCTTTTTGGAAACCTGCAGTTAATACCATGGGATACAGTGTACATATTTCTTGCCATAATGGTAAAGGACTGGTTCATATATTTAAGTAATAATAAAGAATTGTGATTTCTGCTGACATTTGTGCTTGATTTATTTTGTTTACTGCTGCATGTGTCAGTTTGCAGTGCTCTGTTTAAACTGAGTATTTCTATTTGTCTGTTAACAGATTTGGCAAACTGTCTATATGTAACACAATTTTTGTTCCTGGGTAGTAAGTGTTATTTCCTAATTGCTTATGCCTCAAAAGTATAGAAAATGGCTATTATTCCCCACAAACTTTGCTTTTGTGACCAGGACAGTGATATTTTTAAATGTACCTATTTCCAATGAGAAAACGGGCGAATTTGTGTCTTTTCGTTCACATAAAGTCAGAAAAAAACAACATATGAATCCAAATTAACATGTATTTATACTAAAGTAATACAAAAATGACTACAAAAGATTTCGAAGTGAGTAGTTTTTCGAGATTTACGATTATACTGTAAATCACTTTCACGAATCAGCCCCCAAATGTAGTCTCCCATCATGTTCTCGTTATACTGTCCTTGGTAGCGGCGTTCAAAGTCCAGTATATCCTGGTGGAAGCGCTCGCCTTGCTCCTCTGAGTACGCTCCCATGTTCTCCTTGAATTTATCAAGATGAGCATCAAGGATATGGACTTTGAGGGACATCCTACAGCCCATTGTGCCGTAGTTCTTCACCAGAGTCTCAACCAGCTCCACACAGTTTTCGGCCTTGTGATTGCCCAGGGAGCCCCAAACCACTGCGACAAAGCTGTTCCAAGCCACGTTCTCCTTACTAGTGAGCTTCTTGGGGAATTCATTGCACTCCAGGATCTTCTTTATCTGTGGTCTGACGAAGACACCGGCTTTCACCTTTGCCTCAGACAGCTTAGGGAAGAAGTCTTGAAGGTACTTGAAGGCTGCCGACTCCTTATCTAGAGCTCTGACAAATTGTTTCATAAGGCCCAATTTGATGTGCAGTGGTGGCATTAGCACCTTCCGGGGGTCCACCAGTGGCTCCCACTTGACGTTGTTCCTCCCCACAGAGAACTCGGTCCGCTGTGGCCAGTCCCGCCTGTGGTAGTGCGCCTTGGTGTCCCTGCTGTCCCAAAGGCAAAGATAGCAGGGAAACTTGGCAAAACCACCTTGGAGACCCATCAGGAATGCCACCATTTTGAAGTCTCCTATGACCTCCCAGCCGTACTCGTCATACTTCAAGGCGTCCAGCAAGGTCTTGATGCTGTTGTAATCCTCTTTGAGGTGCACCGAGTGAGCCAGGGGAAGAGACGGGTACTTGTTACCATTATGGAGCAGCACGGCTTTGAGGCTCCTGGATGAGCTGTCAATGAAGAGGCGCCACTCATTCTGGTTACAGGCGATTCCGATTGCCTCGAACAGACTGGTCACATTGTGGCAGAAGCAGAGCCCATCTTGACGGGTGAAGAAGCTGGAAAAAGGTTGGTGACGCTTCCTCTGATCTGCGACTTGCACAGTTTCATCCAACAAGTTCCACTGCTTGAGCCTAGACGTCAAAAGCTCGGCACTGGACTTGGTGAGACCAAGATCTCTAATCAAGTCGTTGAGGTCTTTTTGGTTGGGGTAGTATGGGTTTCTCTCCTCAGCTCCACCTCTGAAATTGTCATCTGGATCTACAACTTTTTCCTCGCTCTCTGACTTGCTGCTCTCTTCTAAAGATGGCTGCTCTCTCTCCGGAGGAGTGGGTACGGGGAGCTCATGGCAGTGTGGCACCGGGGCGATGGATGAAGGAGGGTTCAGATACATGATAGCAGGTGCATTCTTGCCAGTCCGACGTTTGGAAGGGTCCACCATGCAGAAGTAGCAGTTGCTTGAGTGGTCAGTGGGTTCCCGCCAAATTCTTGGGATAGCGAACTTCATTGCTCTCTTTTCCCCTCTGTACCATCCTACAAAAATACATTTATTTCACACATGACTAATGTGTAAGAGATTCTCGCAACATTTTTCATATATGATATATTTTTTCAATAACATTGAAAATTGTAAAACATTTTAAAATTAAAAACTTTTACAATTTTAAAAATTGTAACAAATTTTCTAACATAAAATTGTCCATCTTACCTTCCAGAGTTTTTTTGCAGTGCTCGCAGGTGAAATGAGGTGCCCAGGGTTTGTCTTGATCCCCGACAGGCATGCCGAAATATGCCTTGTAGGCCTCACACATCTTAGCAGATGCTTCCACGGAGTACTTTTTCGCTCTTGTCTTGCTAAATTGGCCGCAGACATAGCAAAATGCATCTGCCGGATGCTTGCAGCCTCTTGATGCCATCTCAGAAAAATGCAGATATGTATCCACTTAGGCAGCTGGAACTAAACTGAACTGGTGGGCTTAAGGCCCCTGTATTTATACTACTATTTATATTACTGGAAAGTTCTAGAAGTTACTCCAAGTTTACTCAGCACTGAATCTATCTGGAATGTTCTGGAAAATAGGTAAATTTCAAAATATCACTGTCCTGGTCACAAAAGCAAAGTTTGTGGGGAATAACAGCCATTTTCTATACTTTTGAGGCATAAGCAATTAGGAAACCAAAAAAACCAAAAAAATAAAATTAAAATTGTTACACGGTGTAATCAATATCACTAACTTCATAGGCCCTGTAATTCATATTGACCCTTTTAAAGTGGTTGTACTGAACACAATAATTCTAGTAATTGTACCTGTCATGCACTTATATTCACTATGGAGGTCTCACATGGCTTTGAAAGAAACACATGTTATAGCAAACATGTATTTTAATTTTAAAACACTAGATTCACGAAAAGGTTTGCTGGCCTTCCCTTCCATGAAGTCTGTTACTGCTTTACTTCCATTCACCCAACAGGGCCTTCATGGTGGCTGCAAATAATGTCAGTCATTAAGGGAAGCAGGGGGTTAGTTACTGACAGGAAAGAAAGCCCTGAATGTGTAGTGACAATGTCACTCTCCAGGTGACTCCACCAACAGTGTGGAGTATTGGTTAGGGCTCTGGACATGACCGGAGGGTCGTGGGTTCAATCCCCGGTGGGGGACACTGCTGCTGTACCCTTGAGCAAGGTACTTAGATTGCTCCAGTAAAAACCCAACTGTATAAATGGGAAATTGTATGTAAAAATAATGTGATATCTTGTAAGTCGCCCTGGATAAGGGTATCTGTTAAGAAATAAATAATAATAAAAGACAGACAAACATGGCTAATAAACAGATATTTCATTAACCTAGTGTCAAAAATAAAATACATGTTTGTGTTTCATTCAAAACTGCACATTTGAGACCTATATAGTGGATTCGTGTGCAGAGAAAATGTATGAAACTAAATTGTTATTAGCTGTAATTACAGGCAACTTGGCTAAGGATGTTACATTCCATTTTCATATCACAGACTGTTCTACAAGTTCAAAGGGTACATTTAAATGATCCTGACATCAACATATCTTAAAACTAAAACGAAACCTGCTCAGCTGCTGACCTCTCTCCTCTATCTTTTATTTATTTATGTAGTGATGTTAATAAAAGGGGTCAACAAATTGCAATTAAGGGAAGCTCCTGCAGTTTAACAAGTTAAATGGACCTTCATTTTACAATACCGCACATGTGACTGATCTCAACACATAAAAAATTCTTAGTCCCTAAACCAATCACTACATGTGCTCTGTTAAAAAATTGCTGTATTCAATATTATGAAGCATACAGGGCTAGCTTTACCAAGGTCTTCACGTCAAAATGGCATTCGCTCAATAATAAAACTGTAATTTCACAAAACTAGAAACAAACAAACTTTAAGGTTAATCATAAGCTAGTCCAACAGTGGCAAAGCACTTATTGTCAGGAAAGCGATTATTTTCAGAATAGAGAAATGCACCCACAAATGTCACCAAACCAAAGTGTGGAGTAGTGGTTAGGGCTCTGGGCTCTGGGCTCCCAGGTGGGCGGACACTGCTGCTGTACCCTTGAGCAAGGTACTTTACCTAGATTGCTTCAGTAAAAACCCAACTGTATAAATGGGTAATTGTATGTAAAATAATAATAATAATAATGTGATATCTGTGTAATGTGAAATATTGTATAATGTGATATCTTGTAACAATTGTAAGTCACCCTGGATAAGGGTATCTGCTAAGAAATAAATAATAAAATAATAATAAGAAGAAAGTTAACTGGCTTCCCTTTCCTTCAAAAATTTAAATCTATAGGTCAGTTAGCTCTTGCCATTCATGATGATGGCAATTCACAGGCTGGCAGAGAGGACCAGAGTAGTATTGACTGTAGTATACTGCATTGACTAGTCAGCCTTTATGAAGACATTAGCCAAAACTTTATAATTACTTCAAGGAAGTTACATGTATTGTGGGAAGCCTGCAGTCTTTTCTCTAGAATGGCCAACCCCTTTAGATGCTGTGATTATTTGCTTGAGCAACTGAAGCACCAGAGAACTTTCAGGTACTAAAAAAAAACAACACGTGGAAATAAAAGGGTGAAAGAAGTAGAATGTAGTGGAAATGGAAAGGGGAGCAATACTTGGATACTTGATATGTTTCCCATGCTTGTTGAATGTGTCAATGACACATTATCCGTATATATGCAGACCTTTTTGTGGGCTTTCACCATTTCTATTACAACAGGTTCAAGTGGTAAACTATTCCTAATGAAAATTAAAACACTCTTGGTCGACTACAACATTTTGGTTGCTTTATTTTTCAGTTTGTGTCTAGACGTGTAGGCCTATGCTTTAAGTCTGGTGGTGGTCCATGGAAAAAAAAACCTGAACACTAAGCCACTGCTGTAAATCAATATTGATTCAATTTTGTCAGTACTTAAAATATTGGAAACATTTAAAAAGGCCACACAATCAGACTCTTATTATGAAAATAATAGGTACAAAAGGCCACATTTATTAAGGGCTTCACAAATTGAGTAACAATCAACTCATCTAGGAATTACAAGTTTTATATTTCTCACAAAATATGGGTCTCAGCTGACCTGGGAACACACCCTATTTATACGCACCAAAAAATATTGTGCAATCATTGAACGCTATCAGATATTTATAACTGAAGGCAGAAACTTTTTATATTAAATCCCATGAACTGTTAATAAATCTCCAAGTTGGGTGCTATGTCAGCATGTGTTACTGCTGGTCTTTTCAAAAAAACAGTTTACTTCCTAGCTTTAGTCCTAGTTTCACTTCTCTTATTGAGATTGAGGTTTTCATTCTTAATGGATACTTGTAATTTTCTACACCATACTGTTCTTTTCAATGCTGTTAAAGAGAAAAAGCTGCAGATACTGTCTTGTTCCACAAGCACAGGCTGTAAAGCTGCCACACTTTACTTACTGTACATGCTGTAATTAGTTATAGCACCATTGCTTCATTGGAATCACATTCCATTCAATGACAAAGTGCTCTTCAAACAGAAGAACATAACATTAAACTGTATAAACGAATAATTCATAAATGTTTCAAGGAATAAAAAAAAATACAGTTTTGCTTCAGAACTAATTTCAAATTAAACCTTCCCACTGCTATCATTCACCATTAGTTAAGTCGCCTAAATATGAAATTTGCATATCTTTCTTCATCATAAATAATACATATTACCTATGATGTTTTACATCAATGAACTAAAACACAGCATGAGTAAATGCCATTGGTGTAATCATGTACAATTAGAGAGGCTGGTAAAGAAAAAAGCAATTTTCATTTCCATATTATAAAACAGGGCCCTGGAGCTTATACAAGAAAGGCAGAAACCCTGTGATGGACTTTTTGTTCCCTCAGCAAACTGTCAAGAGTTCTTCCAGACTGCTTTGTTAAGGATATGTTGCACTAATAAACAGAAAATAAGAGTTGAAAGTTGTAGCAGTTAGTAAACTGCTTATGTGTTGTTTCATATTAAAGATGATATTTCTCCTTGTTACTAACGTCCAGTGGAAGACCTTTTTCATATTAAAGTATGACCTTTTAAGTTTAATTTGGTGCTCATTATTTGAAGGAACCTGTGGAGATAACATACATCCTTAATAAATAATGTTTGTTATCATGACAGTGTTTATCAGAGCAGGGATGGTGATCACTATTTGGCAAGTGACTGAGTTGAGTTCAGGCTATGGTGTGTTGACGAGAAGAACCATGCTGTTACCTCACCACCTGTTATGTAGGAGCCTGTCTGTGTGGGTACAGAGGAAAGCTCCTGCTCAAAAGTGACTCTACCAGCATTGACAGCTCTCCTGGCTGTTGATACTATGAAACTCCCCAGAAGTCCCTCTACTGTCTAGCACTGCATTAACATAGACAACAAGGGAAGCACAGCCTGATATCTAAACACATTCTATTAAGTGAGCGTAAGGAGCAGCTACATTATGGGCTGAATATTTTTTTTACAGTTTTCAGTCAGACTCCAATCTGGTTACTGTTTATTGTTTTTGTTTTCAGAATGAAATATGTGAATAATTTGTTAACCAGTTGTTAAAAAAATTCCAAAACACAATAAATATAATTATTTAACTTTAAATGTTAGCTTGCGTGGTTCAAGGGGGTTCAAGGGGGTTCAAGGGGGTTGAAGGGGGGGGGGTTCTAATCTTCCAATTTTCTAATTTCCTGTTAATTAGTATCTATTTTCTATTTAAGCCCTGATCACCTCCACCTTTTCTGTCTAGTGTTTTGTTTTATAGCAAACGCTCAGACGTCGTCGTTTTGTGCTCCACCGCTAATATATAAACTTCGCTGTCTCGCTCACTGCAGGTCATTTCTCTGCTCAGCGCTGCCAAGATATTATCAATCATTTTCCTACCTGCTCAGGTGATATTTCTTTTCATTCAGCTTCTCTTTTCGGCTTCAAGTGCTCCAACGTTAGTCTTTCCTGTTCCATCCAGTCTCCACCTCAGCAACAGCGCCGTCCAAAGCGCAGCTTCATTACTCAACTTGTCTGCAACTTTATCATAAAGACTGGTCCTCCGCTAAACTTTCAAGCTCCTTCGACAAGACATTCCCGTTGTCTGTGATTGCCTTACTTTAGCTCTATTTAAATCCACCACGAAGCTTTGTCTGCGGAATCTTTCTTTACTCCTCGCCTGCAATCAGACACTTCTCCCCTGCTCCCACAGAACCAGCACCCCCGATCCCACAGAGCCAGCACAATTCCGTTCCATCAGAAGATCCTGCTCTGGACCTCCATCAGCTACGTTCAACCTTTTAAAAGACGTATCCCGAGTGGCGCATCCAGTAAAAGCGCTCGCTAGAGTGCAGGATGCGCTCTATAGCCTGGATGTCGCGAGTTCGAATCCAGGCTATTCCTTTGCCGACCGTGGACAGGAGCTCCCAGGGGGCGGCGCTCAATTGGCTGAGCGTTGTCCGGGGGGAGGGAGAGTTAGGTCGGCCGCGCATCAGCGACCCCTGTAGTCTGGCCGAGCGCCTGCGGGCTTGCCTGTAAGCTGCCCAGAGCTGCATTGTCCTTCAACGCTGTAGCTTTGAGGCGCCTGCACGGTGAGTGTGCAGAGTGTAAAAGCGGGTGGCTGATGCCACATGCTTCGGAGGACAGCGTGTGTTCATCTTTGCCCCTCCCAAGTCAGCGCAGGGGTGATAGCGGTGAGCTGAGCCTAAAAATAATTGGGCATTTCAAATTGGGGAGAAAATAATAAAAAATAATTGGCAACGACTAAATTTATTTTAAAAAAAGACATACCCAGCTCATTACAAACTCCATTTCAACCAGTGGCGGCTCGTGATTTGACTGGTCACAACATGCTCCAACGACACTGCTGTACTGCAACTTTTCCACCGGCGCCTCAAGTTCTGTCTCTATTTTAAGCCGTTTTGCTATCGCTGCAAAGCTCGGACACTACAGCTTTTCTATCCATTCTTGCAGTTTGTTCTCACTCTGATGGATTCTCGGGAGTTCCCCTCCTGCCTCGACCTTTTTGTCTACCTATATCAACTGACATTCATTAATTTCAACTCTACCCTCCCCCCTGTCCCTTTGAGGACATGGTCATGAAGCCACGCACTTATCGGCTTTCTGAGATGCTTAGAATCTACTGTCACATTAACTTCCAGCTTCCCTGCATCAGGCATCCATTCCAGCGACCTCTTCCTGTTCCCGGATTCGTGCTTCCTCATCTGGCTCCTCTCCTCCAAACCGACAAATTGCACCAAGGCACTTTATTCAACCTTCAAAGTTATCATTTCATCAACGTGAGCTGCTAGTCAGATACGGAAACCATGTTCTACAACTATCAACATTTCAGTCAAGTGTCCTCTTATTCTGCGATAGACAATACACTCAGACTGCTCCTGACCAAATCAATAGATTTTGCAGCAGCCTCAGAGCAACGCATTTTTCATCCTCTCAGGTTCTACAGCGGCCTCAGAGTAGTGTGGAGTAGTGGTTAGGGCTTTGGACTCTTGACCGGAGGGTCGTGGGTTCAATCCCTGGTAGGGGACACTGCTGCTGCACTTTACCTAGATTGCTCCAGTAAAAACCCAACTGTATAAATGGGTAATTGTATGTGAAAATAATGTGATATCTTGTAAAAAAAATTGTAAGTCGCCCTGGATAAGGGTGTCTGCTAAGAAATAAATAATAATAATAATCTATGCATTTTTCATCTCTGCCCCATCTCTGGCTTCATCTAAATCACCTCAACACTCAAAGTCCAATATCCACCGCATTCAGCAGCTCTGCTCTCCAGTATTCAGTATTCAGTATCTTCAGTATTTAGATGTTCTTTGTATGGGGTTTTCTTTTGGCACAGTGTTGTTGCTGTAAACAATAAAGAGAATAAGGAGAACGCACTGAATGAATGAAACCAAGCATGCTCCACAGGTCTCTTGGCTTGTCCAATGTTACAAAGTACTGTAAGTAAATATCCAGTTGTGATTAAAACCTATCCTACATAAGGGCCCATTCAAATAATGCATTACCTGACATATATATGGCCAAACTCACACAAGCTGTGTATTCACAGGCTGGTATCCAAGAAAACACATCCCTTGTTTTACAGTTTTAGGCTGGGACCAAATCCAAACTTTGACAACCCACTAATCGCACTTAACAAAACTGTATTTAGCGTTTTCTTTTCATGAGTAGAAGAAATAAAATGCTTACAAAAAAAAGAAAACGCTATTAAACACAGTTTTGTTAAGTGCGATTAGCGGGTTGTCAAAGTTTTGATTTGGTCCGGGCCTTAGTTTTCTATGCATTATTAGTAAATATACATACAGTGTACGCACTGCTTTATAAAGAGACATAAGCACACAGGTATTCAGCATATAGACAACTCACAAGACAAACAACTGAATCTTAACTTTTAGAACTGTCAGTTTGACCCAAGATCTCACACTTGCGAGCATTGGTGAATGAATGAACCTAAGACTTTCCTGATTGCAATAATGACAAAAGCATTACAAAATTGATTTGCACCTCAAATAAAAAATGAATGTATACATAAAGGAAAGATGAAACACAAAGAGCTGAATGACACCTACATGGGAGCAAGACACATTCAGGAAGGAGCTGGAAGAATAGTTACACAGCCTTCCCTCTTTAAAGTTCTGCCTAGCTTGTGTGTGGGATTTCCTGTCTGCAATGAGCAATAGTGGAGAAAGCACTGCCCTGTGAGCACTAAGAGGGAGACACACTTCACTGGACAGCCAGGTTAGGTTATAAAGTTGCTTTGGTCTGGAAGGTATTGAGAGGTGAGGTTATAAAGGAGAATGTATTTTGCTTCAGAGTATGTGTATTTGTACGTATGAACTGAATACAATAATGTCTATTCACAGAAGGCCTAAATAATACCCATAGTGTATACTTGAAGCCAAGGTTTCTTGATTCGGAAGGTTATGAAACTGTATGTGATTGTGATCCATTGTTTACTGTACAATACTACTTTGGAGCCACAATGGCACCAATGTCATTACCTTCTGGAGTCTGAAACCTTGTTTGCAGCCAGCTGGCTTGAGAAAGAAGGGTTGACGGTGCCAAGAAAAAAAGACAATCCTCATAACAGAAAGCTACAAAGTCTGGAAGAAAACCATTTCTTAAAGGGGCGAGAATTGTGGGATCCTAGTTCTAAACCGATCTGGACATCCAACCAAATGGGCAGACTGAGGTTATCTTTAGAAAGGGCTCTGGACTCTTGACCAGAAGGTTGTGGGTTCAATCCCCAGTGGGGGACACTGCTGTTGTACCCTTGAGCAAGGTACTTTACCTAGATTGCTCCAGTAAAAACCCAACTGTATAAATGGGTAATTGTATGTAAAAATAATGTGATATCTGTATCATGTGAAATAATGTGATATCTTGTAACAATTGTAAGTCGCCCTGGATAAGGGCGTCTGCTAAGAAATAAATAATAATAATAATAGAAAGAAGGAGATCATAGTGGTAGTTTATATTTAATAACTTGACTTCAAACCTATACCATCCTGAGCCATGTTTGTGACTAACCTACCAAGTCAGCAACTAACTTGGGACGTACTTAATGAGAACAGTAGCTCTACAATATACATTGATTTGATGTAAAAAAATAAATAAATAAAAAAAAAAAAAAAAAAAAAAAAACACGAGTCTTTACTTTTTGGTATATTTACATGTTTTTTTTTTTTTTTTTTTTTTTTTTTTTTTTTAATATAATTAGCCAGTACTGTTTTCTTTAGCTATTGTGTTATTCATCATCCATGTCTATTAAACAAGTCATTCACATACAGTACCTAATGGCTTGGTTAGGTATATTAGTGTGTTCAGGAATGAGAACAGTGCTTGCCAAGGACTAAAGGTGTCAGTCTATATTGTTTTGTGAGTCTTTAAAATAGCAGATCAAATTATTTTGTGACTCTTTGATCAATTCCGCTGTCAGGCATACCCTGTGATCATCATCTCTCCAAGACTGTGTAATGTATGTGGTTATAAATAGAGGCAGAAAATGATACTTCATCTGGACTGTAAATTAGTTTTGTAGGAAAAAAATGACAGATTCACAAGCAAAAAGCTGCCACCTGCTGGTGAAAGTCAGTATTGAAAAAATGAAGACGTGCAAAAAAAAACAAACAAAAAAAAACAACTAAAGCTGTTTTTAACTCTTAATTCCAATGTAATTTATATTGTATTAGCAATTTGGTCAATGAAGTTAAATTGGAATGTTAACACTGGTATTAAGTGGTCACACAGCCTCCTGATGATCAGTACAGTTGTGATCTGTGTTTTAATAGCATGTGTATCCATCAAATTGAATCAATGCACTGATTCTCTAGAACTTGTCAAAGGTTAATGGAGGAACCATACATGCTGTATTTAGCATGTTGCCACAGGCCTGAGTAATATTGTATTGTATTGATTTTTATTACATGAGAGTAGCTGTTATTTACTTCGTGGTAATACTGGACTCGCCTTTCACCAAGATGAAATGAGATATTAATGGTGGAACCAACCAAGACGTAGCTTCACTACAACATCTACCCACATTAAAGTAAGATATGAGTCTCTGGTGCTTTTCCTCTGCCAGCTAACATGGATTTCCTGTTGATGGTTGAACTGTAATGCTGGCTCCAGGGATCAACCAAAGTGTGGCCTCCCTAGCACCTCGTTATGGCAAGCATCTGGAATGGGCTGGGTGGGGCACTCTGCAGGGCTTGACAGTGATGCTGACGTCCCAGCACCATTCCCATCAATCCCCCATCCAACCCAGCCCAATTTACTTAGCCATCAATTCCTTTCCATTGATCTTTCATTTCTTTCTTTTGAGGTCTCCAATCGGCTTCTTTCCTCCTCAACCAGAGCCAGTTTCTACTTCTCTCTTCCTCCTCAGATAGTATATGCTGAAATTCCTGTCCACTGAATCCAGTATCTCTGAGAAGCCAGGTCATGGAGGGCGCAACAAATCCCTGACAACCCACCTCTACTGGATAAACCCGGACACTCCATCCCCGCTTTTCCACCTCAGCATACCAGAGTATGTTCCTCTCGTATGCAGCATCCAAGGAATCCTCTCATGGCACTGTTAGCTCCACCAGGAGACGAAGGCATGCTGAGACTGACAATGTCAGTTCAAAGGGTAGTTGTAGTAATCTAGGATGGGAAAATAAGGAACTTGCCAACATCTGTCTGCATTCTCCAATCTCCAACAGCCTCAGATTGTTCCAGGTGAATCTTAGTTCTAATAACCTGTCCTACTGGTTGCTCTCTGGACAGAGGAATGTTGTTCTCTGGTTGCCAACTATTGCTGATATTGGCGGCGAACTGTTGATCTTATTGCACCATTCTTCCAGTGCTATTGCCAAGCATCTCAGCACCAAGTGAAGCGACCTTGGCTCAGAGCCACCATACACTCTGTAATACCGTGCTTCAGGGTAGCTGGTGATGAACACAAAGGACATTCAGGGTTTTCCCCCTAACCACACATCTGAGTTCTGTGGGATGGAAGAACATCATATGTGGACCTGATGAGGAAGCTGATCCTGCTCTGTTCCCATTGTCCACAGGTTTCGCCAGCCAATCTTTATTGTACTGTTTGGTAAAAATGTGCCCTGTTTCCATGTTCTTTTACTAGACCACATACCAAGACAAATCATCTGGTAATGTCACAGCAGTGTACTGTGCTTCACTTCAGTGTAATGAAAACACAGGCACCATAATGCTTTGATTAACTATGTTTTCTAGTGAACTAAATTCCAGCTTACTCCATGCTTTACTCATTTGACTGTCATTTCTGCCCTCTTCATTGTTCATTGTGTTGCTGACCATTTTTTGTTATTTAGGATGAGCTGTGTAGTAGGTGTGTAGTTACAATAATAGATGGGCTGCAGCACATTACAGGAATTTTGCAGCACATATATTTCACAGGAGGATTTTAAAGGAGAATGATAAAATAAAGCAATGCTACCTTTTATGCAGATACTGAAACTCTAAATGCTTTAGAAAATGGAAAATGTGATCCCTTGACGTGAAGGGAAATTCTAGTAACTTTAAAGTCAACAGAGAGAGTGGATGAGTTAACTCCCAAATGCGTGTCAACCATCAATCAGTTGATAAGTACCAATAATATCCAAGTCAGGTACATTTAGTTACCTTTCTTGCCAGTCTGCCTTGTATTTGCAGTTACCTTCACTTCCACCTCAACTTCTAGCTCAATTTTAGCCTTGTGGGAGGTCAGCAGATGAAATGCCTCTCTGCTTTTCAAATTCAAGCAGTGAGGCAGCACCAGCTGCATTGAAACCAGAATAAAGCAAGTCAAAATGCTGTAATAGATACTATTGTAATGTTTCTGTATTCAAATGTAGTTTTTAATTTGCGAGAAACTTAAGAACAGTATGGCTTTGTCATGTCAAAACAGCAAGGTCAGACTTTTTTTTCATGCGCAAAATGAAATTACAGTATCGATATATCTATTCATTATAATGTCATTAATGCCACTTTAAATAAATGCAATATATATGTTGTCAGCCCTCCCAGAGCCATACACTGGACCTTTGACAATAGTGTATGTAGTAGTGTATTTCCTGTTGTATTTTGAACACTGACATTTGCAAAATAGATGGCATGCAAAGTTTCTTGTGAGAAGAATAAACAGCAAAAGTAAAGGAAGCAACCAGATATGTATACATTTAACACTTGTACATTTTATTTAATTAAACGAGCCATGTACACATTGCAGCTGCTATGCATTGTTAGTGTTTTAATGTTTTATTTTAATTAATTATTTTTTTTAACTAATACATGCCCTCATAGATATATATTTGTTATCACCATGGGAACAAGATGCTTATTCATCAACTTAAAATTTACTTCTCACAGTTCTCAAATTCTTGGATTACACGCAAAGTAAAAAGTAAAGTGAAAAACCATTATGTCATTACATAGATATAGTCTGCACAGCAAATAACATCACAGATATTTTTCTTTGAGCCTGTCTTGAGGGTTAACCAATGTAAACACCTTCATTCCTAAGTCTGTAGGATCTGCTGCAGTGATGGAGGGGAGTACATCTGCTGACAGCAAAACTGTACATTTCATACTACAGACAACTTTTTCAAATAAGGACGTCCCTTTGTCCCCATTGTGTTCATGTTTTCAGTCTGAGCAAGTGAGATGGATCAAAAAACAAAATGATTAAAACATTTTATCAACCCTTTGAGTACCATATACAGTGACAACTTATGACATATGCACATTTTTATTAAACAGTATTTTCAAAACGTTTTTTATATATATGTATATCTATATTTATATCACATTACAACATTTGCTATGATCGGGCTGATACTAAGGGAAATAACTCGGAAAATATTTACTAGTGTTATCCTTCTGTTTAAAAGTGCTGAAATGCTGCAGCAGTTCTCAGAGGGTTGATTTACAATCTTGAAAAAAAGTATTTTGAAATTAAAAGTACCTGAAAATGCCCAGTGAAACTAAAACAAAACAAAAAGTGGAGGCGAAGAAGACCTCTCTCGTGCCAGGAGGGTTAACAAGCGAGTACATGACAACAGCAGCATTGTATGTCACATGCATGTACAAAAAAGACAATCCTGATAAATATGGTGAAGCAGTAGTCTGCCCAACTAGGAGCACTGGCCTGAGCTCCAGTTTTGCTGCAGTGCAGTGGCCAGTGGGATGAACCATGGCAATCAAACACACACACACACACACACACACACACCTATATATAGGAGACACAGAATGTGGATTTGGATAAAAAGCGGAGGCAAAGCTTTCTGTGGCAGGAAACGCTATGGACTGTACTGCAGCCTTCTGCACTCCCAGTTTGAAAAGATATAGTATTGGTGCTAGCATACAATTGATTATAAACGCAATTAAGAAGGTTCATGTTACCAGCATGGGTGAAGATGATCTCACGTGGCTTATATGACATCCACTTCTTTTACCCCTTTCGGTTATTTCATAGTTATTAATATTATAATCAAGATCAATACACAATTCCAAATACGCTACATCTGCCACTGCTTGGTTTAGGTGCTCTATAATTGACCTGCAACACACGGTCGATTACTATAGTGATATCAGTCATTTTTTAACCATTCCACAAGGACAAACAGATCTTGTGATCAGTGATGTTTTTGTGTGGTTATGATATGCAGAATGTCCAAACACTATATGTACATTTTACACACACATCCCTTTTTTGTTAGACAGTTCAGAGAGTCATTTTGAAGAGGTCTGTGGACGAAGTTGACTCTGCAGTTTGCTCTTCCGTTGGTTGGCTATTTTACAGCAGCAAATAAGAAGATCTAGCTTTAAGTCATCCTACATTAATGGATACTATCTTTGGTCACACAATTAGCAAACAGTTAAAAAAAGAAAACGTAACATAAAAAAATACTACTAAATTAATTCTGTCTTCTAAGTAGATAACTTCAGTAACTTTAGATAAAGATGGAATCTGTCTGTGAAGTGATGCTGTGTAATGATCAGATATGTGTTGAGGAACTAAAAAAAAAAAAAAACACATGGAAAGAAAAGTCTTGGCCGTTTTATGTGGCCTCGTGCTTGTGGTCATCTGTGCAGAAGCGGCAGAGGAGCTGGTGCAGGTCGTGCTGAAGGTTGTCTTGCTGCAGGGCCTCGGGGACGTCCTCCAGCTGCTCCACGTGCACATGCTTCCCCTCAGCGTCCTTCACCACAGTCCTCTTCTGAGAGCTGGCTTTACTCATCCTTGTCCTTCGCAAAAACAAGCAGGGAGACAACAATCAAGCAAGGTACCACGCTCTAAATCAAGAGTACAGCCAATGCTTGGACACAAAACTCCTCATAACAGCTAGAGCACATGTTATGAGGAAAAGTATAAATCGATATCAACAGACCGATACATAGATAGACAGTAGGGTTACCACCTGGCATTTAAACCCTGAGACAACTAATGTGAATTGCAGTAGCTGCCACGCTAAATGAAACTACAGTCGATTCTCGTTAATATGAAATTTCAAAAGGAGTCAGGAGTCTAAGCCAAATGCATTCTGTCAGGTTTTATTGAAGTTCCAGTAACACTGAAATCAAATTTCCATTACAGAACAATTAAAGATTATATCCATTTAAAAGTAGTGTGCATTTTATTGAAAATACAGTTGGAAGGAAACTTTTAAAAAGTATAGATTGCAAATGAACTGCACTTTTGACAGAAGACACATGTGCATAGCAGGGAAAAAAAGTGCTTGTATAGCACACAATTTTTAGTTGTGGTTATACTCTGTGTGAGATGTTTGTTCGAAACAAAATTGCAACCTCCCACCCCCTCCACCCCCAAAAACCTTTAGAAAGGCACCTTTGACTGGTACCAAAACATTATTGAGACAGTTTTAATAACCATAGTATACACTATATACAATGTTGTATCCTTATGCCATTATTGTTTACACATTATTTCCCCCGAGCTGCAGTATATCACATTATTAGTCTTATAATAAGCTTGGCGGAGTATTAAATTGATGCTCATTAAATAGCCCAATGTGTCCTTTAAAACCGACTCAGGTGTTCTGTCTACACAGAATCATTTTTAGTTTAGCCAAACCTTATGCTCATTTTATCTTCAACACTGGCCAAATGTTTTTTTTGTCTGAATCATTTTTGTGACACAGCAGTTACATTTTTATTGTGGAGCTCCTAATCTACTGGTTGTAATGTTACGAGAGCACACTACAATGAATTCAGTAATTATCACCTTTACATTTTTATTTTCAATCTAGAGGTTAAAACTACTCAAGCAACTAACATTTTCATATGCAATAAATTATTCTGCTATTTGTAACTATGTCCTTTTAGATGACGTTGGTTTACAATTGTAAACTACAAAGGGAATAGTGCTTGTCTGTTGAATTAAGCCACAATAATCCTTCAAGCAACACCATGCAGGCCTATTACAGGTCATTAGGGTTGGGAAAACCACTCTGAGAGCTTTGTTAAAAGGGAACGACAAGTGCACTCCAATCAAACAGAAGCCTTTGCTGCACCATGCCAATCCAAACCTTTTTATCACTGATCCATCCTCTTTTACAATCTCCTGTTCTACTAAACACGGGAGATGGACTTTCCCCGAGCCCCCTGCATAATTCAGGGCCTGAACGGAACAGGAAAAGGAAAGCAGTTCATATGCTAGTACTGTCTTATAGTCTTATTTCTACACAAATAAAGGCATAAGATAGAACTTCATGTGTGGATGGTCTGTTCAATTATTTAACAGTATGTTCTTATACAAAACATTTTCAGAAGAAAATACTATGGCACAAATGCTATAGTTCTCTATATATTTCTATAAATATTCATATATATCTAAAGGAAGGGGTATTTCTACAGGTTGGCCCCTCTCATTTTAAAGTTGCTTTAATTGCTCCCTCATTGGGCGGTGCTTTATACCACATACATGGTTACACAGTTATGGGGGTTATGGCTTCTATTTGCCTCATAAAGCCATTTGATTACCATTAGACTTGCAGTCTCTTTATACAGTGGGGGCACAAATAGGACTCTTAACAATGACTCATAACTGCAGAGATTGAGTGCTGTTTAAAGTTAACATTCTCACATCAAATCTGATTACAAAATATAGTTTTCAAACTTCTATTGTGCTACTAGTATACATTGTTTGCCAAACCTAGATTAGCTGGAGCAACCTTCTAACCCCTGAGAATACCAATAAGATTATTTTAAATCTGACAATCTGAAAAAAATAGCTTTTTTGGGGGGATATTACAGCTTTTGTGAAAAAAAAAGTATTTGTATTGTGCAATTGACTGTCTGCCTTGATGGACATTAACAGCATACTGTTAAATTAATCTATGACTGGGTGGTTACATTGGATTTCAGGATCTCTCACACCCTCTCCCTGCAAAGCTTCATCATCGCATCACTATTGAGACCAGCGCTCACTAGACTTTGGCTCACCTGTTCAAAGTCGTCTTTGGCTGTTGGAAGATCAGTAGCTAACGTGGCATCTCCGAGGTGTTTCTCCATCCTATCTCCCTGCACCACCGTGGTCTTGATGACCTTGCTAACTTTGCGGCCGTGCACCGGCTCCATTTGGAACTCAGATAAACTGCCTGCGAAGGCCTGGGGTTCCGAGAAAGTTACCTGGGGTGGTCAAGAAGCAGACTTTTAGATTTGAAGTATTGCAGGGCATGACAGGGCCAAACTTTCATTTTGAACCATTTTTTTTCAAATGCTTCAAAACTTAAATAATTACATACTTGTTTTCCCGTTTGCAAAACAATGGTGCAAATTCTGAACTGGAGTAAATACTCAGCAAATCTAGCAAAATAGATTTGTAAAAACCAAGTTTTTATACTATACTTACTCCATGAAATTGCTACTTAATGTGCTTGTGGTTATAATGTTAAATTTGCTGAAAACAGCAACATATGCAGTTTAGCTGGGGTTTTTTTTAATCTTTTTTGTTATTCTATTATAACCTGTTTTAAAATTACATTAATCTACAAAGATGTAACAGTACACTAAAATAAAGGAATAATGCATGACAGGGTGTGTGTTGTGCTGGGATAACCAAAATAGCAAATAAGACTAAAAGTGATTTTATGTTTAAAAGTGATTTTAATTATACAAATGTGGAAATAACATTCTGCCTCATAAAATAGTTCCTGTTCCAAAAAAGATCCAAAATGGAAAATTACCTATATGGTAATAGTATCCTGGGAGACATGGTCAGCATGGTTTTAGGAAAGGGAGATCATGTCTGACTAACCTGCTTGATTTATTTGAGGATGCAACATCGACAATGGATAATTGCAAAGCATATGACATGATTTATTTAGATTTCCAGAAACCTTTTGACAAAGTCCCACATAAAAGATTACTTCTCAAACTGAATGCAGTAGAGATTCAAGGAAATGCATGCACATGGATTAGGGAGTGGTTAATATGTAGAAAACAGAAAGTACTGATTAGAGGAGAAACCGCAAAATGGAGCAAGGTAACCAGTGGTGTACCACAGGGATCAATATTAGGTCCTCTGCTCTTCCTAATCTACATTAATGACTTAGATTCTGGTATAGTAAGCAAACTTGTTAAATTTGCAGACGACACAAAAATAGGAGGAGTGGCAAACACCGTTGCAGCAGCAAAGGTCATTCAAAATGATCTAGACAGCATTCAGAACTGGGCAGACACATGGCAAATGAAATTTAATAGAAAAAAGTGAAAGGTACTGCACACAGGCAATAAAAATGTGCATTATAAATACGATATGGGAGATACTGAAATTGAAGAAGGAATCTATGAGAAAGATCTAGGAGTTTATGTTAACTCAGAAACGTCTTCATTTAGACAATGTGGGGAAGCTCAAGATCCTCGGATATATAGTGAAAAGCGTTGAATTTAAATCAAGGGAAGTAATGTTAAAACTTTACAATGCATTAGTAAGACCTCATCCAGAATGCTGTGTTAAGTTCTGGTCACCTTGCTACAAAAAGGATATTGCTGCTCTAGAAAGAGTGCAAAGAAGAGCGACCAGAATTATTCCGGGTTTAAAAGGCATGTCATATGCAGACAGGCTAAAAGAATTGAATCTATTCAGTCTTGAACAAAGATTCTAAAAGGTATTGACAATGTCGACCCAAGGGACTTTTTTGACCTGAAAAAAAGAAAAAAGGACCAGGGGTCACAAGCGGAGATTAGATAAAGGGGCATTCAGAACAGAAAATAGGAGGCACTTTTTTTACACAGAGAGTCGTGGGAATCTGGAACCAACTCCCCAGTAATGTTGTTGAAGCTGACACCCTGGGATCCTTCAAGAAGCTGCTTGATGAGATTCTGGGATCAATAAGCTACTAACAACCAAATGAGCAAGATGGGCCAAATGGCCTCCTCTCGTTTGCAAACTTTCTTATGTTCTTATGTTTTCCATTTACAACTGTAATAAAGTATTAACTATAACGTTCTAATAGTATATTAATGTTACAGCTCAGGGGCAGTGTCTGTTTAAGCCCATGTAACTGCTTATGCCATACGGCTCTCCAGAGCTATTTCTGACAAAGGCATACATTTGTTGTAGAACTGTATTAAGGTGTTCTATCGTGACAGTTTGCAAGACTATATTTGTGTTACTCTCACTCACCCAGTCATAAGCACTGCCCGGTTGGTTCGTTATTTCGTGGATGCTTCATTTCTGTCAGATTCTATCCTGTCTAGTCCCTCGGAGTTGATCTCCAGGTGTCTTTTCATAAATGTTTTTTTTTTCTCTTATTGAGAGGTGCTGTCTGGTCTCCTGTATGCTCTGTGTTTGAAGGCTCTTTGTCAAATGAGGTTTCCACAGTTGTCATGTTGTTTAAGGTCAAATTCACTTCAGGAATTGTGTAATTTATTCTGTGTTATTGACAGTTGTGGCGGATTGGTATGTCTGTCTAGGTTTTCAGTGCTGGGATATGCTGGGATAACATCATGGGTCTAGTGCACAGCTGACCAATCAGAGCTCAGGAATGTTTCTTGTCATTGCATAATACAGATTTAAACAAGCTTCATGGCACAAACCTCCGTTTGATCACTGTCACTCTTCAGCACGGTTCTCTTTACAACCTTGGAATAGCCATCTCCTTCCTCGACACAGATTGGATCTTGCTGTGGCCCTTGCATTATAACTTCTTCTTTCTCTGTGCCATCCGGAGAAATGTAACGTCTGATTATTTTTCTGGTGACCTAGATCATAAAAATCATTAAGATTCAAATGAGTTATGTTTAAACCAAAAACCACACTCATGTACATAGTCACAGCATCTACTTGAAGAGTTCCTGAGCAACAGCAATAATATACTTAAGCCTAGGGCATTGCTGTGTCATTAATGAGAAAGCAGGGACAATTATAATACTCTAAATGCAGATCTACTGCCATCCATAACACATCGATGAAAGGAACATATTAAAAATATAATGAATTTCTGTATTTAATACGAGTACTGCAGATAACTAAGTATACCACAATTTACATTTAGTGAAGGTAATTTGGTACTTCGGACAGTATCGCCTGCTTCCAAGACTTATATTGATCCAAAATAAGTGGTATTTTCATGCAGAGACTAGTCAAGTATCATTTTTGTAAAATGTTGAACAGAATAGCAATGGTTTGATTATGGAACGGTTACTAATATCCATCAATTTAGGCTATGATAGTCTTCAATTAAGTCTGCATTGTTTGTTTCCTAAGTATTCAATTTAGCATTGGAATTTAGCATTGAACTTCACAGGCAGAGACTTGATTACAGGATCTTCTTAACTGCTGTACAAAACCAGCCAGGCTTGTTTGGACGAGCAGTTACAGACCAGAGCTATTGTCTTTCTGTGCACTACCTAATTTACACTGCAGGAGTCAGTCATGTACAGACTTTTTTTTCCTGCATTTCTTGCTGCACGTGCATGAGAACTGTATGCATATCAAATAAAAATGTTTATTTTTGATACATCCGATTGCTGATCAATGCCCATGGTGGATAGGTCCATAATCCATTTAGAGATGTCCAGTATTAATAAAAAAGAGAATTGAGCTTAGACAGAGGAACAGTACCTTCTTTACAACCACATGGCCGTGCTCGTCTGTGTACTGCTCCTCCGTGACTGACTCTGGTGGAAAGTCTGGCATGTCATCAGCCTGGGGACACACACAATATCACAATGAGCACTCACACTGCATAAAGCGAACCAACGCTACGAGCATGCGACTATTAAAAAGTGTATTCCATTAATAAAAGGGCAACTCTACAGCGAAGTTAAAGATAGGAAATATAATTTTTTCCTCACACAGTGAAACTGATGAGTAAAATAATGCTTAAAAACTTGACTAGGACCATATTCATGAATCAATAAAGAACATTTATAGACACTGTAATGATTTATGAATACTGCCGTTTCACGCGTCTTTATAGATACAAGCAAAATCTTCAGGTGTAATGCACACATTTACTGGTGGTCTTTTAACTGTAAGTAATTACTGGTCATTAGTTCACACATGTTAAAATGTTTCTCACTTGGCTTTCATTTTCCGTTTTCTGAAAGACCATCAGGATTTATTCTATCAACCCCACACAGCAAATTGGCAAAAAAAAAAACTCATGCTAATGATGACATTCAACAAATTACCTTTTATTTAAAAACTGTCACGCAGTTAAAGGTTTAGAATATGAAGGAGCAGCACATCATAACGTAACAGACTGATTCATAGGCAGGCATTATTTTGGAAAAGGAAGGAGAGGGAGAAGGATTGGATTGGTGAAAAACTTTGCATGCTCATTGCACTCCAAGCAAAAGTGGCAGGTTTATAGCCTCAAAAGATGGCATGACATGATGGCCAACACCCCTCACACTGCTCGGGGCAGAAGCACATGCACTTCATAGTCACTCGATACCTGGATGACAACTCGCCGCCGGATGACCCTGGTAGTTACCACCTCCTCTTCATCTGAACTATCCTCCAGCTCACCTAGCTCCTCTGCTATCTCCTGATTGATAGTGTGGAAGCATGGTTGGGTTTTAGGAGGAACACCTACATTTCATTCCAAACTCCTTGATGCAGCTCCTTCATTATGAACTTTTTGCTCCAATGTTTGAAACACCTTGAACGAGCTGAATGGTGTTTTAACCCATCCTGCTCTTATTGATGGTTTTTTGACGTAATTAGGTAGCAAGTCCTAGGACTGTTTTGACGATTGACTGCTCTGCCATAAGGACTGTCCGGAGAGCTTTGTCTCATTGGGCCCTGTATCTACCTGCACACACCAGAGGATAGTGGACATGCACAACAAGCATTGGATTAAATACCAGTTTGTTATATTGAGGCATTTTAACATGTCCCAACTACTGCATATTGTGTTAGAGAAATTTCAAGATTTCAAGTCAAAACAACTGAAAAACTATCAACATATGTCACTATGTTACTAGGGGGAGTTTTTCATTTGCTGTCATTGTTTAACAATCAAAACAATTTTAATGTATAACAAAAAAATAACAGACATTAAGACAATCTAAAGTTTCTTTAGCCAATGTTTCATGTGCTAACCATAGAAAATGATTTGTGAAAACTCACTGTGCGATGGGTGAAAGGTGAACAAAAGGTACGATACGCAGTGTTCAATGTGAAAATCAGCCACAACCGAAAAAAAGTCTCCGTAACAGAAATACATTGTGGTTTCTTATTTGCTTCATGCTGCATGCAAAGTGATAAAACTGGCGAGTAACTGACTGTGTCTAAATAAACAGATTACAATATTTAGTAAATTAATTGTAATTTAGAAACCTTAGACCCTGATTGTCCAAGATTCACATAAAAATCCCACTATGACTGCACTGGTTGGGTCTCATGACTTCCTTCTATTTCTAAGCCATCTCATAGTCATTTTATAGACTGCGCAGCTGTTTGTGTAATAAATGACCCTCTTAGATGTGCCGATGAGGTGTACTACACAACAACAAAAAAGTTATTGCTTACATACTGTACTACGTAGCATGTGATAACAACATTTACCACCTGCATGAGATTGGCCTGGCATCTGTAATTCCTGGCATCTGTTATTAAGCCATCCTCACTTGTGTGATACAAGTGTTATCACATGCTAAACCATGCAGAATCCCTATAAATAGATACTGTATAAATCAGTATATTTTAGGTAATTCAATTCCAAAACTGCCTTTTTTTCATAGCTTGGTTAATATTGTAACAACCTTTTGAAACATCTAAAACCTATTTTTAGATCATATGGGGCAGTTATTCACCTGTGCTGTCAGTAAAATCCACAAATCCTTACCCTCTCTAGAGACTCGTCATCCAGATATTTGCTCAGCCTGTCTGGTTGTTCCTCAAGTGACTCTACAATAGTGGGACCGCTCATTCTGGTGGGCACTACTGTCTCATGTTTCTCTTGGACTTCTTCTGGCTCCTGAACAATTGGTTCTTCAGCTTCTGAGGGCACCTCTTTGGCAGTAGCCTCTTTGTAGTCAGGGGTAGAACCTCTGAAGTCGCTGGAAGCCTCTATAAAGGTCTCTATGTAGTTTGGACTCGATTCTCTGTCATCAGTAGATTCTTTGAAGTCAGGGGTAGCAACTGTGTGGTCAGTGTTAGGTTCTCCGTAGTCAATATTTGGCTTTATGTCATCAAAGGTAGCCTCTATGAAGTCAGAGGAAGCATCTAAGAATTCAGAGGTAGTCTCTGTGTAGTCAGGGGTAGAGTCTCTGTAGTCTGGAGTGGGCTTACTGTTGTTGGTGTTATCCTCTGAGTAGTTGATTGTATGATCCATGTAGTCAAGTCTGTCATCAGAGGTAGCCTCTATGCAGTCACTGATAGGTTCTTTGTAATCAGGGGATGATGCAGAGTAGCCAGGGGTATGGTATTTGTTGTCAGGGGTAACCATATTGAAGTCAGGGGTAGATTCTACATGGTCCAGAGAAAATTCTCTGCAGTAGGAAATAGGTTCTCTGTGATCGAGAGTAGATTCTCTGTAGTTGGGGGTAGGCTCTTTCTCATTAGTGTTACCTTCTGTGTAGTTGATTTCAGGATCCCTGTAATCAAGAGTGTGTTCTCTGTCATCAGAGGCATCTTCTATGTAGTCAGGGGTATCTTCTCTGTTGTAAGAGATAGCCACTGTGTAGTCAGTGGTAGGCTCTCTGTAGTCAGGGGTAGATGCAGTGTAGCCAGGGGTAGGCTCTCTGTAGTCTGGGGTAGATGCAGTGTAGCCAGGGGGAGGCTCTCTGTAGTCAGGGGTAGATGCAGTGTAGCCAGGGGTAGGCTCTCTGTAGTCTGGGGTAGATGCAGTGTAGCCAGGGGTAGGCTCTCTGTAGTCTGGGGTAGATGCAGTGTCGCCAGGGGTAGGCTCTCTGTAGTCTGGGGTAGATGCAGTGTCGCCAGGGGTAGGCTCTCTGTAGTCTGGGGTAGATGCAGTGTAGCCAGGGGTAGGCTCTCTGTAGTCTGGGGTAGATGTAGTGTAGCCAGGGGTAGGCTCTCTGTAGTCTGGGGTAGATGCAGTGTAGCCAGGGGTAGGCTCTCTGTAGTCTGGGGTAGATGCAGTATAGCCAGGGGTAGGCTCTCTGTAGTCTGGGGTAGATGCAGTGTAGCCAGGGGTAGACTCTCTGTAGTCTGGGGTAGATGCAGTGTAGCCAGGGGTAGGCTCTCTGTAGTCTGGGGTAGATGCACTGTAGCCAGGGGTAGGCTCTCTGTAGTCTGGAGTAGATGCAGTGTAGCCAGGGGTAGGCTCTCTGTAGTCTGGGGTAGATGCAGTGTAGCCAGGGGTAGACTCTCTGTAGTCTGGGGTAGATGCAGTATAGCCAAGGGTAGGCTCTCTGTAGTCTGGGGTAGATGCAGTGTAGCCAGGGGTAGGCTCTCTGTATCCTGGGGTAGATGCAGTGTCGCCAGGGGTATGTTCTTTGTAGTCAGGAATAACCATCTTGAAGTCAGGGGTAGATTCTATGTGGTCTGGAGAAGATTCTCTGCAGTGGGAAATAGATTCTCTGTGATCGGGAGTAGATTCTCTGTAGTCAGGGGCAGATTTGTTATCGTAGTTGATTGTAGAATCCCTGTAGTCAAGAGTGGGTTCTCTGTCATCAGAGGCAGCCTCTATGTGGTCAGAGGTAACCATCTTGTAGTCAGTGGTAGATTCTCTGTCATCATGGGTAGGCTCACTGTCCTCTGGGGAAGGTACTCTATTGGTAGGTTCAGCTTCTGTGCAGGCGATGGCAGGTTCCACGTAGTGACGAGTAGCACCTTTGTTGTCGGTGGGAGCCTCTCTTTCAACAGAGGTAGCCTGTATGTAGCCAAGGATCATCTCTTTGTATTCATAGCCATGATCCCTTTGCTCGGGAGTATTTTCTCTGTGCTCGTGGAACGACTGACTGTGATTAGGAGTGGGCTCTGTGTCATCAGATGTTGTCTCTATGTAGTCAGGGTTTGACTCTGTGTAGCAGGGGGGAGATACCCTTTGCTCTGGCGTAGTTTCTTTGTACTCATGGGAATGACCGGGAATGAGTTGTCTGTGCTCATGGATGGAGGGCTCGGGAGTGGGTTCATGGATGGAAGGACTTACTTGTTTGGCTTGGTCTCTCATATAGTCTGCCAGTGACATTGATTGTGCTTCTTCCTTTAGAGGTGCTGACAGGGCTGCTTTTAGAGATTCTTGGCCTGTAATGCTGGTCAGGAAGGAAAGATGGCATTACTTTCTGACAGAGTGGTAGGGATCACACTGACAAGACTGAAAAAATATAATACAAGCCATTAACTAAGTCATTAGATAAACAACAACAAAAATAATTAAATGCAATTTGTATTTATTTCTATTGGAAAACAACATTTTTTTTGTGAATTCAAGAGAATCGCCATTGCTTTGTACTTTTTACTAATAAAAGTAAAAAAAAAATACATATATTTTTGTGAGAACTCTCTCACAGAGTACCATATCACAGGGAATAGTTTAAGTTTTTAAAGGCATACCTCAATAACAACACTTGTTTTATTTTTAAACAGTAAAACAAAAATATTTTCCAAAGGGTCAATGATAAAGCATTACCTTTTCTATCCACCGTTGTGCCATTGTCCACAAAACCTAAACTCGTGTTTTGGTATTTTCTAACTTTTCTGGACAATAAGCAAACCTATTATGATGTGCCACTGAGTGGTCACAACACTTGATAATTAAAAAAAATAAAAATATATAACAAAACAATAAATAAATAAATACATATGAATTATAAAATAACAACCCTGAACCCTTCTAACCTACGGCCCTAGTTGCAGATTGTGGCAGCTTATTTTGCTGTAGCATTTCATTTTGGAAACAATTACCTAATTAATACTTACTAGCACTCTTCACTGTCAGCAGATGGCTCTCCTGGGTGTGCCTCAGTCTTTCCATACATCTCGGCTTCCAGCTTCTCCCTTTGTGCGTGCCTCAGAAGCTCTGTGATTGGCATGTCTGCTTCACCCCTAGGAGCAGCTTCATGCAGTGAAGAGTAGCTAACTGAGATGTCTTCCTCTGACACCATGGGGGGCTGCTGCTCTGAAGGTGGACGGTCGCTGGCTGTGGTCTCTATGTGCTGTGCAGTCCTTGGGCTGTAAATGTCTTCGTGAAGTGCAGAGAATCCTTAACACACAAGCAGACAGAAAAAAAAAAAAAAAAAAAAAAACATGGCTCAGTATCAGACAGATATGGCATAGAGAACACGATGTAGTGAAAAATCTTCAAAACAATCTGAAATTAAACATCATACAAAAAATAACTGAGTCAACAACAGACTAAATAAAGTACACAAAAGGCACTTGTACACAACCCTTACAAACTACTGTACTGTATATACAAGCATTCACAATTCTAAAAGGTATTGGCAATGCTGACCCAGGGGACTTTTTCGACCTGAAAAAAGAAACAAGGACCAGGGGTCACAAATGGAGATTAGATAAAGGAGCATTCAGAACAGAAAATAGGAAGCACTTTTTTACAAAGAGAATTGTGAGGGTCTGGAACCAACTCCCCAGTAATGCTGTTGAAGCTGACACTCTGGGATCCTTCAAGAAGCTGCTTGATGCGATTTTGGGATCAATAAGCTACTAACAACCAAACGAGCAAGATGGGCTGAATGGCCTCCTCTCGTTTGTAAACTTTCTTGTGTTCTTATGTTCTTAACCAAATGCTCTTCAATGGCATTGGTACTGCAATGGTTGTGTATTAAGGGTATTGGTAGAACAAGCACAAATACAACAGTGTGTGCCATTGGCAGAACAGTACCATAGTGCAGCGCTAAAGAGCTACTGTACCATGTCCACTATGCAATGTTTTCTCCAAATGCATAGCTTTCTAGTTGCTGATAATGCTGTTGTCTGCTACTGATTCTGCTATGGTTTCTTTGGGGTAATACACTGTTTTTCTAATAGTTAACTAATGGTATCTTGTTTTCTGTACGTGCATGTGCAGATAGCTGGAGTATTATGGTATATTCACACGAGGTGAATGTCTGATATTCAGCCTTCAATAATACCAGCCAATGTAAGCAAAGGTTATACAGCAACTAAGGAGATGACTAATCATGCTTTCACTTCTGCACCAGCTTACCTTCGCTGTGGTCCAGTGCTATGGTCTGCTCAATCTCTGCATAGGTTCGGGAGGTCTGTTCTTGGCTGGGGTGGATGCTTGATGTTTCAATCAGGTGAACAATATCCATCCGGTTAATTTTTGTGAGTGTCTTGATTAGATTATTGTCTATTACAATACAAAATACAAAAATGTTTTTGTTGTTTTATGGTGTTTCATTAACCTGCTACCTATATTGAAAGATATTCTAATAATAGTTCAAGTTAAAATAATTTGTATTTTGTTGTTCTGGCTGATTCAATTCCAAAGCCATTCACTTGTTCTAGGTTAATTCTGCTATGAATTAAGTTTCAGCTTTACAGTTTTTTTTTAGACTGACATATTTGCATATCAAAGGATTTAAATCTTTGGTCAACGACCTTGGGCATACAAACATGTCAGCATAACAAATATTTCTTTGTTCCTTTTTGTGATGGCAAATAATACATCTCTTAGCAGAAAAGGGTGAATGTTATTTGGTAGAGCTTTCTATATTGTGCCCAGTTGTTATATTAAATATGTTTAAGAGTTGTACTAATACACGTGCAACCTTGTATTATAATTATGATTATAAGAAAAGTCTGATGTTGCTTCATCCATTCAAACCTGGTGTTGGATTTGACTAAACCACATTTTAATGGGCTCCAACTGACAAATGGGATGTTGAAGCTCACATACAATGTGGGATGTTTGAATGCCAGGGATCCATTGGCATACACGAACATTTAACTTAAAAACAAATGACCTGTTGCATGTTTGCCATCCCTCTCCATCCAGTACTTCAGTAAGGCGTGACTCTGGTCGAGTAATGAGTTGGGGTTCTCAACTCTTATCTGATGAATCTGATCCTCAGTAAACTCCAACTCCCGGGCTAATTCTATGAACAGGAATACATTGTACATTTTAAAGCTTTCCAGTTTACTCTTGCAGTGTTGTTGTTCAATGTCATTTACTAGAGCAGCATTCCGATTTGACGGAATAGAACAGGATAAGCACTGAAATATCAGATGTGTTGGGCGCAAAGTTAAATAAGCTCATACCATCAGTTGCAAAGCATCTGCATTCACTAAGGAAATATTAGTTGCAATTTAAAAAAAAATTGTACTAATGTCAAGTTTCATTAACATTTGGAAACTGGTGTAAAGCAGACATGAACAAATACTAATGTCCCTTTTGGAACCAAATGGATTGTTCTCAGACATAAGCTAATGAATATTCCCCAGTTTATTAATGAGATCTGAGGGCATGAATACTTAAAAATGCACACATCTATGTATGTAAGGAAGTCATATATCAAGGTCACTAAACAGTGCCCTGAACTCTATTCAACTCCTATTCAGTGTATTATTTTCGTGAAAATGAAATACCTTTATCTAAAAACATAATTTCAAAATACAGTGAGTTACTTTATAAACAATTACTGCTTTAGATATGACCAAACGAGGGAGGCCTTTGTTCTTAGTTTCCTTTAGGCAAAATTAAGTACCAAAGAAAAACATGAATTGGCTAAAGCTCTGGATTACTAAGAACTAGACTGACAACCTACTGATACTGTATTAAGCATAATTACAAAGCTATAATTACAAACAAATAGGTCTCTTTCATAAGGGTGCTGCAGGAATGAAGTTTAAACTCAAAAGACTTAGATACCAGAAACTGAATTTTCAACTTGATCGAAAAGACCACAAAACAAACATGTGGGAGTTTACTCGTTTGAGCAAAAATCACTGCTGATATGAACCACAGTACAATGCCCTCGAAGAGTGACATAATTGCTTAAGTATTGAATATTATTTTGTTTTCTTTATACGACATAATAAGGTTGGATGATAAATTCTGTTTTTGGGCTACATCATTCCAGCAGTACCTGTACATTATATATAAAACTGTGTGGGCTTGTTGCAATTGTGTTCTTCTGGTGCATTTCTGTTGCTTTCTTCACAGAAAATTATCTGCTACATTGAAAGGCATGCTTTAATATGTTTATTTCTATGAGAAAGCATGTCAAAAAGAACATGTCATATTCAGTTAACAATTCCAATGCCCAGTGGGGCAGAAATATACGGTAGAAATTAAAAGAGCAATGCTGCAGTTCCATATCAAGATGGCTTATTTTATTAGCATGCAACTTACCTGTCCAACTGAAGCCTAAGTGGTCAGCAATGATTGCCAACCTTTCCTCACTTCTTTCTTCATCATCTTGTGGATCTAGATTTTATCAAAACAGCACAGTCACAAGTAAGCATTTCTAAATCTACTAAGTCCTACTTTAATCAACATCCTATGTAAATCTTACACCTCAACGGCCCTCAGGAAATGGTCACTATCTCTTTTGGGTAAAGCCTACTGTAGTTGAATTATAAAGAAGGCCTTTAATACTGAAAAGGCAGTTTTTGTTCATACTGGGTCTAAAGTGCTTCATACATACATATTTTCTGATTAATGTAATTATAACTATGTACTTCTACTTAAAGAATCATGTCTATTTCATTTTATCTAACATTTATGCTGAAATAATGGAAAAATGGTGCAGATATAAAATGTAAAATGCAGCATTTTGGCAAACAACCATGGAAGTTGTATAGCAAACAGAAGATAATGTGAAAGCTGACTCACTTATAAAGGAAATGAATTGCTACATTTACAGATCAGTTTGAACTTCTAAAAGTACAAACATGAAAGCTTTGAAGGCTTTTATTTTGTTCCTCTTTCTGATTTGGTTATCTGAGCCTGCAACTTTTTTCACAAGGATCTGTTAATTGCGGGTCTGGTTAGTCAATATTATCAGTTACTATGCATTACTACATAGTAAATTATTAAGTATAATATGACGGACAGGGTAATCCAAAACACAATAACAGATCTTTGATTGCTTTAATAATAATTATTATTTGTTTGTTTAGCAGATGCCTTTATCCAAGGCGACTTACTTATAATGGCCACACTATTTTCCTACCAAGTCTCTTGGTCAATCTTGAGATTGTTAGAACACATCATAAGAAGAGAGACAGCCACAACACAACACAGTTCACAAGACGACATAAACGATCACAGAAGCCTGAACTAAACAGGTGCATTAAATTCTAATGTGAAGAAGCACAGAGAACCCCATTAACTGGGAGGTACCTTCTCTTTGATTGCGGACATTTTCATCAGGAATGCGTTGGATCTGAGTCTCAACAGACTCGTCCCAGATGGGTCTCATGTCAAAGATGTCTTCAGGAAGGGGCATCTGTGATTCAGACAACGGCTCATTTTCAATAATTGAGGCTTCTAAGGTACTGCTTTCATCATCTGAAACTTGTTCTTGTGCATGTTCTGCTTGTGTTAATCTTTCAACTAACTTAGAGGCTTCATCGCTAATTTCCTCAAATAATTCTATGGAATCCTTGTAAAGTTCAAAGAATCGCTCTTTGTTCTCTTTGGCAGGGTTGGATATTTGGACTGTCTGGCCAGGTTTACTCTTTACAGGAAGTCTCGATTGGAATGTTTTGGGTTTAGTAACATCAGGACTTTCTGTTCCACTTGAAGCCTCTTCTTTTGTTTCCTGAGGTTCGGCCTCAGAGTAACTCCCGGTTTTGGATGAACGCTTAGATCTGGCTTCTGCAGAGCTGCTAGCATCTGACTCGGACTTGCTTCTTTGATCTTGTTTCACTGGAATTTTGCATTTCCTTTCTGGAGCCTTGAGGGACTCTCGTTTTACTGAGAAATCAGACGCAGGTTCAGATTTAAGGCCACCTAACTTCACTGGTATTTTGGATTTGGGCTTTGTTTCCTCCTCTATGGGCTGTTCCTTATAAGTAGCAGAAAGGGAGATGGGGGGAGAAGACATGTCACTGGGCAGAAGCACTGTTCGTTGAGCTACAGGTGAAGTAGCCTTGACAGGGATCTTAGACACTGGTTCGCTGCCAGCTATGCTCTCTGTTGCAGAAGTAGGAATTTCAATTACTGACCGTTGGTCTTCAGGGGAAGAGTCTGAAGACTCATCATCTTGTTCAGAATAAACAGACCTAGTAACCGTGGAAAAGTCTAGCTGCACATTTGTTATGGATGGTTCCATGGAAGCCATGTCAGGAGGGCTCTCACATACAGGTTCCTCGAGTGGAAAATGTTTCACTTCTGCAATTTCAGTGGGAGGAGAGTCTTTATTTTGGGATTTGGCAGAAGCAGAAATGCCCATTTTGATTGGGATTCTAGACCTGGTTTCAGATTTTGTGGCTGGCAAATTTTCCTCGGTTGTCTCTGGTTGAGAGGGAGATTCAGAAATAGGTGCTTCTGCTGCCTCTACTGTTAAGTCATATGGAACATCATCAGAAACAGTGACACGTGTAGAACTTTCTGCTGATAAAGACTCACCACCAATGGGATCTTCTCTGGCTTCATCTGACAAAACCTCCTCCAGAGGCTGTTCACCCATCTGTAAAAAGTGGAAACTTTCATCAACATAGCTCCTTTTGCTCATATCAATGGCGCCACTTCTGGTCATTTCAAACAATTTCCCTTCCTGGAATAAGAAAGGGTTTTGCTCGCTTGTGGGTGTTCCCTCCTCAGTAGGAGTTCTAACTGGGGTTGTGTCCTGTGACTGCTTGTCAACCATCAAACTATATATCTTCTGCTCCTCTTCCTTCAGACGGGCTTCAAAAGCATCATCATCCTCTCTCATTGCACTCCAGGAATCTATGTCAGATTCTGTTCTCACAGTGACCCCCTTGGACTGAGTAGTGTGAGCAGAAACCTGTATTTCTTCCATGCCAGTATCCTCATAAACATAGATCTCTGGTCCAAATTGCATATGGGGTTGTTCAAAGTCTGTGTTTAAATGATATTCTTCATCAATCTCGCCTGTCGATTCTCTAGAACGTCTAACATGTTCCTCCTTGACTTCATCTGTTGCATTTGCTTCTTCCAATGTATCTGGCATGTGGGAACTATATGGGCAGTTATCATCTTCCTCATCACTGTCCTCACCATCCTCTCTTATAGTTTTATTGGAAAGTACCTCCTTTTGTTCATCGGTTCTATTTGCCTCCTCCTGAAAATCAACAGTATTGGAAGGGAATTTGGAATCTGTATTTTCATAAGGGCTTGTTACTTTTTCAGAATATTTTGCTTCCTGTTGATATTCCAAATCAGACGGTAACTGTGGATGCTGTGCTTCAGTTTTTTCCATTTCACTAGATTCAACTAATTGAATATGATAATTGTCTGACACTTCATCAGCTGTTGGAGTCGTTATAGAAGATGTTTCAGTATGAGTAGATATTGTCTCAGGATATGAGTGAAATGTTGGTTTACCATCTGAAATACAATCTGGCATTTCTGTTTCTCTTTCTGAAGAATCTGATTGGGTAATTGCATGCTGCAGATCTGTCTCTTCGGGGCTAGAGCTGTCATCCATGCCTGGTGGAAGAGGAGAAGGAGGCTGGACTGTAATAATTGGTTCTACGCGAAGACATGAATCTGCCTCTTTGTTAAGTTTGGTCAGCTCTGGCTCACTTTCTGAAGAGCTACTACCTGGAGAGATTATTTCCACAGGCACGTGTTTATCATCTTCCATTTCAGAGGCCATATAAGTGTCTGTTTGCTTTCTGTTATCTCTTTTACATTTAGCTTCTTGTTCCATTTCATCAAATGTTTTAATTTTGGCTGCCATTTTAAACATGTCTTCTTCTGGAGTAAACTGCTTTTGGGGCTCGCTACTATCTGATGAATCATCTTCTTCAACTTCCTCGGTTTCTTCCAGGATAGCCGCTGGTAAAGACCCTGACAGAAACTGCATTTCGGGTGTCTTGGGGGTGACTTCGTAGCTTATCTCTTCAGAGCTAGGGGTGTCAGGTGAGAGAGGACTCTTTCCTGAACTTTCCATTTGGGAGGTTTGCTCCAAGCTGTCATCGTCCGCACTACCCTCAGGGTCCCTGAGAAGCCTATTACGAACAGCTTCTGGAGGAAACTCTGTCTTTGCTGGAAGAGTCTGCCAAGGAGACCCACATGATTGCTCTGCTAAAGGAATGCAAGGCCTTATCTTTTGTTCTACTGGGCTACTTTCTAATGAGTCGCGGCATGGAGATTCCTTAGTTGGACTTGGCTCAATAGAATCAGGAGTTTTGTGTGAAGAGTTATCCTCCAGTACTGGACTAGCCTCCAAGGAGTCCTTGTGGCTGATGGTCAAAGAATCATCTGCCAATGGACTATGGTCTCCTGTGTCTTGCTGACAGAGTGCCAGGTCTAAGCCTTCATGACTATACGTGGTTCCTGTTTCCATTGGCAAACCACAAGGATTGGCTACCATTTGGCTTTCCCTTTCAAGTTTGTCCTCATCATCATCCGAGTTCAAAAGGCTATCGATGGTATCTGAGATTTTTCTTGAATCTGACCGCATTTTGTATTGTTTTTCTGGTGAAGCTGCTTCTTTTTTCTTTGCAGCCTCACCCCCCTGGAAACACACGTCACCTTTGAGGCCAGATGTTGACTCATTTGTAGTCTGATCATCAGCATCCTCAGTGGGTGATTTGGGGAGAGTTAATTCAGTAGAATGCTGCTGATCAAATGCAACAAAGCCATAGTCAACAGTAGATTCAGCAGCCAATATTTCAGACTTTTCTTTTGATTCATGTTCTTCCAGTTGTATGACAGAAGCAGTGACAGATACATCTTGACTTATTTGTACATCATTCTCTTCTGTGCCTAATGTAGGTGCCATTTCCTTTACTACTAGTATTTGCTGCTCAATTTTCTTTGGTGAAAATGGTAGGCTTTCAGGGCTTGTTTCTGGAGTCTCTGCCAAACCCTCATGTTTATAACTTTCCTCAGAGCTTATCTGTGGAGTGCCATCACCTAAGCTAACACTTGGAGAATCCGCAGCACCCTCATGTCTGAGGCTGTCAGAGCTATCTTCTAAAGTGCCATTTTGCAGTGCTATGTCTGGTAGAAACTCCTCTTTAGAAGAATCAGGAGGGAAAGTAATATTAAGGTCATGCTTAACAGGGCTTGTAACTACTTTTTCTAAATGGAGACTCTCAGTATCAGATGTCTTTCTGAACTGCTGGTATTCATCATTGTCCTCAAGTTCTGCTTTAATATCATCACTGAAATCAGTTGACGTTTTCCTATCAGGGCTGATCTGCAAATCCACCTCTCTGTAGTGGTCATCAGTACGTTTGGCATCAACTATGTTATCATGCTTATGTGACTGCTCATCAAGAGCACTGGGTGAAGCTTTAGAGGACAAACATTCACCTTCAAGTGAGACTGTGGTATATTTGGCTAGGTGTGTAGCCATACTAACAGGTGAAGCTACTGAATGACTAACAGTCTGATCATGAGTGGGAAAATGTTTTGAGTCACTGTCAGTTTTTTGCATTGTCTCTGTCTGCTCTGTTTCTGTTGTATTAGATTTTGTATCTTGTGTTACATCAATGGAATGGGTTTGCTCTATTGATGAATGAATAGCTTTGTGTTCAAAGAGCCCTGACTTTCTCTTAGATGGATCCTGCCCTGTCTGGAAAGCTCTCATTAGTTCACGGACTGACATGGTCTCTTCTAGCCTTTCAGATGTACTAGAATCTACAGGAGGTGGCTGTTTTATAGATATTTCTCTTTTAACTTCAGTGACTTTCACTTCCTCACTCCCCTGAACTTTACTACTTATTTGCTTGCGCCCCTTTTCCTCCTCTTCCACTTTCTTTTGAAGAGCTTTTACTTTTTCCTTTATTGAACCGATAGGGGTCTCCTCCACCACAGGTGACACTTGGGCTGGAGCTGGGGTAGCCAACACCAAGTCTCCATCTAAAGACTCTTCTGAGCTAAACCTAGAGATATCAGATCCAGAGTCTTGCATCTGTGATTCCTCATTGTACATTCTTGTTCTTTCCTTCAATTTTCTCCTCACTGGTTTCTTAATCTCAGCGGGAGTCTTTTTTACTTCCTCTAGTGAAGAATAGTCATATTTCTTTTCAGTTTCTCTTTTCACAAGCACTTCTTCAAATTGTTCCTGAAAAATTTCTTGGAGTTGATTAGTGGATACAGTAGGTTGGCAAGCAAGGTATTCATCAAGATCGTCAGACAGGTAGGAAACCATCCCCGTTATGTCACTGGCAATTTTTGGTTGGGATGTGCCTCTGTCATTTTTTGTTTCCTGAAAGCTGGGTTCATGCACTTCTTTTGGGGCTACCTGTTTGGCTTCTTCAATTTCACTGTCACTAAGTAGAACCCACTCTTCCTCTCCTTTGATTGCTTTGACCGCACCGTCTTTCTTCTGCATCTCTTGTTTATCTTTGTATGTTCCGCTTCTCAGAATTTCACTCACTTTCTCCAAGTCCTCTTTGACTTTTTCTACAATTTCGAAAGGCTCTCCAGTCTCCTCCTCTGCCCCCCTCTCAAGTCCACTTCCCTGAATGGGGATTGTCTTCTCAGTAAAGTCTGTTGTTAAAATTGCTGTCATTTTGATCAAGTCTTGCTTCATCTCAGACACCTCAGAGAGCAAGTCCGGGCTTGCCAGTGCTGGGGCATCCCGAATCAAGTGTGTTTTCAGGGCAGAGGTTTCAGTTGACTCAGTCTCTTCTTCGTCTTGGGTGTGAACAGTCAACAATTAAAAGTAAAATGGAAATCAAAAACAGAGATTGTAAAAATGTAAATCAGGACTGGAACAATACAGAGTGTTTGTTCAAGTGGTAACGAGGGAGGAAATAATGTATCAACAAAAATAGATAGGAATGGCTGGTGGATCCACAGGGTCTCGGGAGGGGGGACAATAGCAAAGCAAAGCTAACTGAAATAAAAAAAAATGGGAAGGAAATGGGCAGGAAATAACTTGCTTATATACTTTTATTTTACCATTGCACATCCACATGTACACAAACACAAAAAGCAAGAAAAATCATTTTTAAAAAAAACAGGACACCAACAAATCAACAAACATAAGAAACAAGAACACGGTGGGATCACATAAAGTTAGGCATCTCAAGATTGCTCAGATGTAATAGATTCAGGTCTCAAGAAAAAAGGGATCAGAAACAATCAAAAGCTGTTTTTCCTCTAAAAGAAAGCCAGTACTAGCAAACTGTCAGAACAACATTTTAAGTGCCTTTCAATGTCTGTGCAGAATTCAGGTGAAAAACTAAAACGTTTTGTGCATCTAATATTATGAAATCTACATTAATCTGAATCAGCTGCAAACCGGCATTTCAACTAAATGAATGTTTAGCCTACATGTAGAAAAAATTGAATTCATTTTAAAAAAGAGGTATGGTCCTTTCCTTGGAGCATCCTTGTTGTTCTGACAAGTAAAATAAAATATACAGAGGCAAAAAAAAGTAAATGAAAACCATAAAAAGGAATTACTGTGAATCAAATTATAAGTGAATCAAAATAATTCAGATTATAATGTATAGCAAACCAAAAGTCAAAAGAACACTCACACTGGACACACACACAGTACATGTAAGCCAAGTTATTTCCATGCAAAGCAATGGTGCTTCAGATGCGAGGTATGCAGCCTCAGTTGAAAAATAAATGACCTAAATGTTAAAACAATAAACATTTGATTCATTCCAGATGCATCTCTTACAGATAAGTGTAAGAGTAATTATGTTCTGGAATGGTTTAAATATTGGAATCACATACTGTGGTGAATTTTTAGACATCTTGTTATAGAAATGATTAACAATTGTTGAAGATAGCTTTATCACATAATAATAAAGCATGGAACAATTCTTTAAAATGTTTTTCTAAAGTGAACCAAATATGCAAAAGGCATTAAAAAAAAAAAGTAATTATATGTTAAAGTGTACTAATGTATTAAAGTAAATTAATACATAAAAATAATCTTGGGGTATGAAGAGTAAATAAAAAAAACAGATTGTCAAAACAGTTTCAGATTTTTTTTTTCATTTGTACTTCACCACATTATGGAATGGTTGTATAAATATGTGCATACAGACAGTATCCCTTTTAATGATATTAAAACATTAAGTTAAAAGAAGATACTGCCATTTTTTTTGAAGATGAGAAGTGACAGTATTATGCCACATAACTGGCATAATCTTTGCTTGAAGAGGTATGGACAAGACAAACATACAAAACTAAAGGGCTTTGAAAAAAGCGCATCAGCCACAGCGAGGCTACTAGGGATGTTGAAGGAAAATTAATGCTAGGTTGATAATCTTTGTATTCAATTAGTTCATTAAAATCAGAAATACCTATCTAATAGTGTACTACATCACATGACTATAATCTAACATTAACATATATTACAATAAAGTATTTTAGCTTAAGGAATTTGTGTTAGTAATTACAAAACATGGTAAGTAGCTTTTATCTCTCAGAAAGTAACCTCCACACAATAATTTAAAAAGATGTCTTACATTTCTCAGGTGTCCTGCTTGTCTGTAAAAAAAAAAAAAAAAAAAGGGGGGGGGGATATAAGGTAAAACAACTGAATTAGGGCATGTGTTCTGTTCTGGGTCTACAGGTATGTATCTTTCATTATTTGTGTTGTGCCAACCTTAATTTAACGAATATAGAAATAAATTAGTACCCCTGTAGAGTCAGAAAGTGGTACATTGTCAGAATGTGGTATGTGTACCAGAACTGTACAAGTCACTACAAAAGGTACGATCAGGTAAAGTCACATACATTTGCTGAATTGTGAAAAAATATATATATTAAAAATAACTAAGGGCCAAACTCAGTACGTCATACACCTTTCAGTTGGGCGTTTCCTTGTTTTCTGAGCTAAAATCATTTGCGCATGCCTGGGCAAGTGTAGTACAAGGTGTACCACTTTTACTGGTAAATGGTATCCTGTTTTGCAGTCTTTGTTATTTAAAAGATATTTCATATTTTGTTGCCCCATAGTTATAGAATATTGATAAAAACAGGTTAAAATGCAGACATATTTCATTGTAGTAGATCACATTCCAGTATTGTTTTATATTTTCCAGTGTTTTGGTATTCATGTTGCATAACACCATTTTACTAGCGCTTTTAAAATCTAAAAAAAAAAAAAAAAAAAAAAAAAAAAAAAAACTCGTCCTGGTGCATTACTTAAAATAGTCTATTTACTGTGGAATAAGTTCTTATTTATCACCTTTTTCTGAATAGAAACGTCAATAAAATACTGAGGATTACATTTAACAAGAAATCTATATAAATACCTGGAATGAGGTTTTCCAAAAAACTGATGACATCTCTTGATTAGTACTATATATCTGGCAGTAATGCTTAATGCATATAATCAATACATTTCCCTTATAGTTGTTATTAAAGAGGTTCTGAAAAATATAGCGTTACATGTCCCCACGTGTTGCGACAACTGTTTGAATAACATACCTCTAATTTTTCTTTTCATTGTTAACATCCTGACGATTATTTACACTTATAACTTTAAAGTCTGTTTCAAAGCTCTTTTCAAAATGTCCCCTCTAGTACACTGATAGTGTAAGGATTACCGCCCACATTGTCAAACAGGTAACACAGCAATAAAGATCCATTATGTGGTAGAAACAGAAAAGCCAGAGCCCTTGTTATGTTCCTGCAGTGATTTAGAGCAGTGGGTTTCAACCCTGGTCCTGGGGACCCACTGTCTTCTGGTTTTCATTCCAACTGAGCTCTCAATTACTTAACTAGACCCTTAATTGAAATGATAATGTGCTTAATTAGACCATTTTAATTGTTTTCAGGTCTTAAAACAGTTGCAGAGTTCAAGTTACTTATAAAATGGTATAGCTAACTTGAAATATGCAACTGGTTGAAAACCACTGATTTAGAAGACAGATCTCAAACCCCAGTGCACTGGAGCGGCCATTTTGAAAAGAGCTTTGAAACACACTTTAAAGTCATGTGTAAAAAGTCGTCAGGATGTTAACAATGAAAAGAAAAAATACTGATACTAAACATTTATAGCAACATGTGGGGACGTGTAACGCTATATTTTTTGGAACCCCGCTACTTACTCTTTAAAGGGCCTGATAGCACAGCATAATTCATCTATATTAGTTTCTATATAAGTTGGAGAGCAAGGCTGACAGTATACATTAGACAGGAATGACATATGCTTTCTTTTAAAAAAGGTGGGGGAGAGAAAGATGCTTGAAGTGACAAGATAACATATAAATAGGATGAGGAACGTTTAGCTTGGGTTTGAACTGTTGTGCACTACATGCCAGTTTTCACTTGTACTGTAACTTTCTACACTGTATGTTAAACTTGAGGTCTATAAATATCCTAACCCTAACCATACAGCATCTCAGAGGTAAGGAAGGCATGGGCACGTAACCTTGGCTCTACCAGTCCATTCAATTGCAGGACTTTATTCCTACAAGTTCCTTAATTACTTAACTGAGCCTGTTGACATAACTTGAACAAATTATAGGACTGTAATGGAAAGGAAATGTAGTGTTTGCCGACCCGTTGTATCATCTTTCTGATTTCTTCGATATTGCCATGACGTACTGACACAAACAGCAGACTATTCAGTTGCCGTGATTTATAACTATGGGTAGCCAATAAAAACTCAGCATTGACATTTTAATATAATCTCTTCTGATACTACAGAGTTTAAGTCCTCCATGAAAAGGGAATGGTTCCTTTAAATTGTTCTAAATAATTATAATAAAGAGTATATGCTAGTCACATACTGGAAATGTTTGTGCTTGGATTACCTTTTCCTCTTGTTCCTGATCTGAATCAGATTCCTTTCAGGCCCAAGAAGCAGTGTAGAGGAAAGAGTAGGCAAAGCAGAGTTATCAGAGAGGGCTGCCACAGCATGAATAACAATTAATATATTAATATATTCTGTATTGCTTAGGCAGTTTTAGAAATGAAGATATCAGATATTAAATGCAAAAGGGAAATAGGTAGCATGCAGAGCAGATTGATCATGCAGATTGATCCTAGATCTGTGTAAACCGGAATTTGTATTGTTCTGTAAAAACATTATGAAAACAACAAAAGTGCAGTCATGAAACTTGGATTTTGATCTTGTCAGGTCTCAGAAGTTCAACAGAGTCAGTCCTTGTTTGTGCATGGATGGGGAATCTCTAGTTAATAGTAGGAACTACAGGGAGCAGTTTTAGGGGGGCAGTGCTGTAGTATATACCGTCCTTTACATGTTAAGCTATGGTCTACTCTGTGGACATTTAAAATCCCATGGCACTATTTTGAAGAAAAGGAGAAAAACATCTCGCTGAAACGTTTGTCATAGAATGCATTAAGTTTCTTACAGTATTTCAAAATGTTGCGCTATTGAGCGTTTAATAGTTATCCCTATCCTCTTAATGCTTTTGCAACAAGTGGAGTTGGATGTTTGCACAGCTCAATTGACGATTCCTTGTGAAATAGATGTACTGATATGATTGGCTGTAGGTGGGCACATGCTTCTGGAAAAAATATTGTATTCTGATTGGCTGAACAAACTATCAAAATCCAATATAGAGGTTAGTTTGGCTTGCCATAATCTTCACTTGTACAGCATGATAACCCTCTGGCTAATTCAGGAAGCCTTCAGTTTCTCTACCTCTATTTAACAACGAACCCACTAACTTCTTACAAATGAAAAGAACAAGAAGATCCAAGTGATTTAAAAGTATACTTTTTAGTGTATTTCTTACCTTTGAGTAAGCAGGCAATGTTATATTTAGGTTACAAATGGCATGGTGTGCTAAACCTCTGTAGGATCTGGGCTCCTTCATAAAGGACAATCGACCACAGGGCTCCTGAGTGCTGTCTCGAACCTTGAAAATCAATAAATGCATACTGTTAGTCATAGCAGACACAGGGAATAGATTGACAAGCCAGGCACACCACTTTAACCCAGCTTTTGAAAACAGAAATGTAGGCAGTTGTATTGTTTCACCAAATCTCAGAGCTTTCTGCAATGTTCAGTTAACGTGATACAAAAAAGCTATACTGCGTTACCTTTATGAAGAGAGCAAGTCTGTTTTCTTTGAAGGCATAGAAACTGAACAGATGATGTTGACCACTCTTTGTTAGTGGCACCAAGTTTCCAAAGCAGTCAGCATAGATTGGTTTTCCTTCCAAAACCTACATAAATACAATAAATGCAGTATGAATTAGAGCAGTGGTTCCCAACCTGTGGTCCGCTCAGCACTTGTGGTCCGTGAGTAAACGCCAGGTGGTCAGCAAACAACTCCCAAAATGTGGTTACGCCGTTCTTGCAAAAACCCATTTCTACACAATCACATGTTGTGTTATTACTAAGCAACACAACAAGCAGCTTTAACCACATGATATATAATAAGATCTGTTTGTAGTCTGCATGTTCCCCCTTTATCTGTTTTCTTTCATTACAGGTGGTTTATAAATTAATATGTATTATTGCTCCCTTTGATGTAATACCAAGCACCACCTTCAAATCCGCCATTAACTGAAACAGCTTTGTAATGTGAAACAAATACTAACTAAATAAATTACACATTATGAAGGCACATTTGTTGTGTTAAAATTATTATAAATAAAGCCAGCATTATTTTAAAACATAAATCCACATCGAGCATTCATGTAACTGCACATCTTTCTAATCTGTGCTCATTCTACTGCTTCCAATTATTTGGTTCTGTTTAGAAGATTATTAACCATGCTTACTAAGTCCGGCAAAAATGTCAACCACTTGGTCTGCTTCTAAAAAGGCTATTTTTTTCAGAAGTAAGATGTTTAATAAATGACCACTAGAGGTCTGCAGCTAATCTCTGTTATTGTGATAGACATTGTTTTTTCTTTTACTAACAGTTACATACTTCTAGTCGACTGTTCAAACTGTTAGGAGTCTTTCACAAGCAGCACCCTTGACTGAAATGGATATGAGCTGGTAAACAATGTAAATAATTATCGAAGAAGCACACAATAAGATAATAAACAGTTAAGGGAATTCTAAACATGTAGATGGTATCCTTCTAGAGTATTTAAAACAACATCGTGACAGTTCATGTAGATTTTTAGACGCTGCTCACCTCCACATCCCTGCTCCTTGCCACCTCAGTGAAATTCTCCTGCTGCTCCAGGGTCTTGTCCACTTTGTCATCGGTCATGCAAAAGCACCTCAATCGAGCTTCAATAGGGTCATGCGATTTGGCAAAAATGACAAATTTGGCCATATAGGGTACACAGATGATCTCTCTGTACATTTGTGTGGCAAAGTTGACCGACTCCTGGATCTGCCGACAGTCTATCAGCCAGAACCTTGGAAGAGAAATACAAAGTCATTTTTTTTTTTAATGATCATTGGGTGAGTTGTGACCATACAAGCACATACTGTAAAACTTCCAATAAATACAGGCTAAGTTAGTACACGTAATGCTTAAAGTTTTTTTTAATGCTGTTATTACATTTTAAAACCAGTTTTGAAGCATTTTTGAGTGTGTTGTGAACTCACAGTATAAACTTTTTTTTCCGATATTTACAGGGTTGCCATTTTCCGTATTGCATGTGGTTGTTTTGCAATGAAGATGCTTTGCTAGTTCATTTTCCATCGTTTGTCCATGCTTACCAATGTACAAGTTTGAGAGTGAACAATAAATAAAATATTTTTTGATAAAGCTGATACTTATTGCTTTTATTGTTAATTTTAAAACCATGTTTTGAAGTTTTTTTTTTATTGTGCTGTAAACCTACCATAGACACGCTTGTGTTCCAGTATTTACAGGGCTGTCTTTTTAGTGGATTTTCATTTTCCAATGTTTTGCATATCCTTGTGTACCAATGTAGTAAAAATAAATAAAAGAAATATATACTTTCGCTTTATACTTCAGGGTGTACAATACAATGGCATTGTGTTATAAAATAAAACTGTTACTTAATACCCACTGACACACAACCTTTTAACAACGTTGCTAGAATGTTGTGTCATTGTTATAAGGTTGTGTGTTAGCGGATTTTTCATGATTGCATCTGAAGTATTTGAAGTTGTTCGTGATCTTACATAATAAACGCCGGGTCTCAAACAGTCACTGGTCTCCAATAGGCGCCGAGGCTACTGGCAAATATTGTAAATAAACGCTGGGGCGTTTAAAATAATTTATACGGTATACAACATATGTAATGGCAAATCTCCCCAAGCACTTGACAAACTACAGAAAGCTATCAATAAACAAATTACTCATGTAAATCTACAGTCTGATTTTGAGTACATGCGATTCCATTGAATCTTTTGGACATGACACTGAGTGTGCAGATAATAAAGTTTCTGTTATTATCCTGTTTTTTGGGGAGATGGAATTGTTACTACCCTTAACTACTGAGCTACCAACCACCACGACATGTTCTTTATACTGTAGGTAATCTGCTACAGTACGTTAGATTTACTTTAATATCAGTTCCACTCAAATTTGTGTATTACCTTGCTGATACATTTGTGGTAAAGGAAACACATTCATTGACAAATGTTAACGGTGTAGTTCCTGTTATGTCTTCCCACTGGGCTGGAGTTATACCACCTAGGAAGTAAAAAAAAAACAACATGTTAGTTAATTTATTTTTTCAGTTCTGGCTAGTTCCAAGTTAATAGGAGTTACTATAGCTGTATTCATTTAATAGTAGTACTGAAAGGAAACTAGCTATATTGAGTATAGGAAACAGTTCTTAACTGGTGGTGCGGAATACAAAATAAAAAAGGCCACTGAGGGATGAAGAGTTGGTTATACCATTTGTTTGATCAATTGCTTATTTTGGCATTACCTCTTAAGAACTGTCATGTTTTCTGCTAATCCAACTCAACAACCAATACATATTTATCAAACAGTGACTTTTCTGCTAAATATTGAAGACTCTGTTTTGATTCAATTTAGCACTTGTGAAAGTCAGCTTGGTTAGATGTGATTTTTTTTTCTCACCAGCTGGACATCGATTTAGGAGAATTAACTTTGCTTTGGAACATCTAAGCGCACAATGCAACACAAACAAACAACAAAAAAATGACAGAATAGCTAAATAAGATTGGTTTTTGTCATGTTTAAAGGTGTGCACACACCTGTAATACTGCACAGTAATCGGAGGGTTGGGGTATCGCCTCCATATCCATTCATCATTCCATCAGTGGTGGATTTGGGAATAGGAATTGTCATAGTTATGGGTTTATGGAATTTCCTTCTCCTGGGCTCTAGGGTGACAATAGGACTGAACATCGCCTTGTTGCCGAGAATCTTCCGTACCAGATCAGTGTCTGTTGGATGGGCCTACACAATAAAGCAATGAAAACAATTAGCTGCAAAAATCATACAACACTATGAGAAAATGTGTCAACCATACACTTCCCTCCCTTATCGTCTTCCTAGGCATAGCATTAACTGGTCAAGGGACTTTTAATTGCTCTGGCCTTGGTAAATATACCATAAACCACAGAGCTTACCTGAAGGCCAACTCTGATCCTCTTGGTCAGGGCCCCCTCGGGGAACACTGCCTGGACCTGTGGCACCACAGTGCTGCTCAGGACTCCTCCATC